>NC_082741.1:12915000-13105000 GCF_016772045.2 Ovis aries | reverse complement strand
AGGGCACAAGTGTAGAGTCTGAATATATTCTGGCTAACATAGCTCTGCATTTGTCTTTTTTATTTTGCTTTGTCTATACATACTAAATCAGTGTTGCATACACATTTTACTTAACACTCACTGTGATGCTTAACCTGTCACTTGCACACTTTAGCCAATAACTTATTTTCTTTATTCACATGAAGCAAAACATTAACATTGTGGAGTATAATTAACTTACAATGTTGTGTTTGTTTCTGCTGCCCAGCAAAAAACAAAACAAACAATTGTTAGTAAATATAGCTGAGCTTCCCTTTTGAACAGTCCTCCCATCTCTCTCTTGGACCTCCTATCATACCACATAAGCCACTCCACTGGAGCACTCCATAGCACTAGCTATCTACTGCATACTTGATATCTTACATATGTCAGTGCAATTTATTCAATCATTCCGTTCTCTCTTTCCCACATTGTATCCATAATTCTGTTTTCTATGACTGCATCTCTTCCACCCATCTTTTTGTCCACCCTCCAAATGAGTTCTTCAGCAATTGTTTTCTAGATTCCAGTTATAAACATTAATATGCAACGTTGGGCTTTCTGTTTTTTTTTTTCCACTGTATAATAGGCTCTAGATTGATCTGCACCTCTACAAATAATCCAACTTTGTTCATTTTTATGAGTGAGTAATTTTCCACCTATATATTTACCATACCTTCTTTATCCATTCTTCGTTCGATGGGCACTGAGGTTGTTTCCGTTTATTGGCTACTCTAAAAGATCTTGCCATGTTTAGTGGCATACATATCTATTTTTCATTAAGTGAGATTGTTGGGTTAAAAGGGAGTTTTATAGCTGGTTATCTTGGCTTTGTGGCTGTATTCATTTATATTCCTAACAACAGTGCAAGAGGGCAGGAGGATTCTCTTTTCTCCACATCATTTCCTCCATATAGTATTATACAATCATATAAACACAAAGACACACACACACGGACACACACACACATTTACTTCTTTATTAGGCTGTTACAAACCTCAGTCACTGCATGTGGAATGAAATTCCATGACTAAGGATCAAACTTGGGACTCCTGCATTAGGATCATGGTATCTTAGCCACTGGACCAGCAGGGCAGTCCCTTGGGGCAAGCTTTTTTTTTTAATGACAGAGATTTTTAATGGTGCTAGGTGATACGTCATTGTAGTTTTGACTTGTGTGCCTTTCTTAAGTTGAGGTTATTTTTTCTATGTTCAGTTTTTTGAGAGTTTCAATCACAAACACTTGGTGGATTATATCAAAGTTTTTCAGCATCTACTATGGTGATCATATTGTTTCATTCTTTCACTATGCATTGATAAGCAGATACTGAATAATATTTCCATATTTGGGATAAACCCCAGAGTTAATAATGATGTTCAATCCTTTTAAGGTATTGGTGAATATTTTTGCTTGTATTTTGTTAAGGATGTTTGGCTCTGTTCATCTGTGTGATATTGGATTCTAACTTTCTTTTTCTGTGTTATCTCGGTGTTAGTATCAAGGTGATGATGACCTTGTACCATGTGTTTGTGGGTTTTTCTTCCACTCTAGAATTTTAGAGGAGATTCAGAAGTGAATGTATTAGCAGTTCTCTGAATGGACCATAAAATTTTCAAGTAATCCCATCTGGCTTTAATTTTGTCCTCTGGAAAATTTTCATCGCAGTTTCAATATTAGTGCTTGCAATTGCTCTATCAAAATTTTGTGTTTCTTCTTAGTTGAATTCCTGAACATTTGTTCATGGATTTCAGGTTCTGCATTTTATTGACTTATAATTGTATGTTGTAATCTCTTATGCCTCTTTGCTACTTCTGTAGTATCAGTTATGATGCCATCCATGTCATGTCAAATTTGATTGATTTAGGGTTTATATATTTTTTTTCTCGATAAGTCTGGACCATGATTCATCTATTTTGTTTATTTGTCCAAGAGACCCCTTTTCAGATCACTTCAGTTCAGTTCAAGTCGCTCAGTTGTGTCCAGCTTTTTACAACCCCGTGAATCACAGCACACCAGGCCTCCCTGTCCATCACCATCTCTCAGAGTTCACTCAGACTCACATCCATCGAGATTGTAATGCCATCCAGCCATCTCATCCTCGGTCGTCCCCTTCTCCTGCCCCCAATTCCTCCCAGCATCAAAATTTTGTTTTGTTTTGTGTGTGTGTGTGTGTGTGTTTTGTTTTGTTTTGTTTTGTTTTTTTTGAATGAGTCAACCGTTCGCATGAGGTGGCCAAATTACTGGAACTTCAGCTTCAACAACATTCCTTTGAAAGAAATCCCAGTGTTGATCTCCGTCAGAATGGACAAGCTGGATCCCCTTGCAGTCCAAGGGACTCTCAAGAGTCTTCTCCAACACCAAAGTTCAAAAGCATCAATTCTTCAGCACTCAGCCTTCTTCACAGTCCAATTCTCACACCCATAGATGACCACATGAAAAACGATAGCATTGACTAGACGGACCTTAGTCGGCAAAGAAATGTCTCTACTTCTGAATATACTATCTAGATTGGTCATAACTTCTCTTCCAAGAAGTAAGTGTCTTTTAATTTCATGGCCTCAGTCACCATTGCAGTGATTTTGGAGCCCCCCAAAATAAAGTCTGACACAGTTTCCTTTGTTTCCCCATCTATTTCCCATGAAGTGATGGGACCAGACGCCATGATGTTCATTGTCTGAATGTTGAGCTTTTAGCCAACCTTTTTGCTCTCCTCTTTCACTATCATCAAGAGGTGTTATAGCTCCTCTTCACTTTCTGCATAAGGGTGGTGTCATCTGCATATCTGAGTTTATTAATATTTCTCTCAGCAATCTTGATTCCAGTTTGTGTTTCTTCCAGTCCAGCGTTTCTCATGATGTACTCTGCATGTAAGTTAAATAAGCAGGTGACAATATACAGCCTTGACATACTCCTTTTCCTATTTGGAACCAGTCTGTCGTTCCATGTCGTTCTAACTGTTGCTTTCTGATCTGCATAGAGCTTTCTCAAGAGGCAGGTCAGGTGGTCTGGTATTCCCATCTGTTTCAGAATTTTCCACAGTTGATTGTGATCCACACAGTCAAAGGCTTTGGCATAGGCAATAAAGGAAAATTAGATGTTTTTTCTGGAACTCTCTTGCTTTTCCCAAGATCCAGCAGATGTTGGCAATTTGACCTCTGGTTCCTCTGCCTTTTCTAAAGCCAGCTTGAACATCAGGAATTTCATGGTTCACATATTGCTGAAGCCTGGCTTGGAGAATTTTGAGCACTACTTTACTAGCATGTGAGATGAATGCAAATGTGAGGTAGATGGCGCATTCTTTGGCATTGCCTTTCTTTGGAATTGGAATGAAAACTGACCTTTTCCAGTCCTGTGGCCACTGCTGAGTTTTCAAAATTTGCTGGCATATTGAGTGCAGCACTTTCACAGCATCATCTATCAGGATTTGAAACAGCTCCACTGGAATTCCATCACCTCCACTAGCTTTTTTTGTAGTGATGCTTTCTAAGACCCACTTGACTTCACATTCCAAGATGTCTGGCTCTAGATTAGTGATCATATCATCATGATTATCTGGGTCGTGAAGATCTTTTTTGCACAGTTCTTCTGTATATTCTTGCCACTTCTCCTTAATATATTCTGCTTCTGTTGGACCCATACCATTTCTGTCCTTTATCAAGCCCATCTTTGCATGAAATATTCCCTTTGTATCTCTAATTTTCTTGAAGAGATCTCTAGTCTTATCCATTCTTTTGTTTCCCTCTATTTCTTTGCATTGATCACTCAAGTAGGCTTTCTTATCTCTTCTTGCTATTCTTTGGAACTCTGCATTCAAATGCTTATATGTTTCCTTTTCTCCTTGGCTTTTTGCCCCTCTTATTTCCACAGCTATTTGTAAGGCCTTCCCAGACAGCCGTTTCGCTTTTTTACATTTCTTTTCCATGGGGATGGTCTTGATTCCTGTCTCCTTTACAATGTCACGGACCTCATTCCGTAGTCCATCAGACACTCTATCTATAAGATCTAGACCATTAAATCTATTTCTCACTGCCACTGTATAATCATAAGGGATTTGATTTAGGTCATACCTGAATGGTCTAGCAGTTTTCCCCACTTTCTTCAATTTAAGCCTGAATTTGGCAATAAGGTGTTCATAATCTGAGCCACAGTCAGCTCCTGGTCTTGTTTTTGTTGACTGTATAGAGCTTCTCCATCTTTGGCTGCAAAGAATATAATCAGTCTGATTTCGGTGTTGACCATCTGGTGATGTCCATGTGTAGAGTCTTCTCTTGTGTTGTTGGAAGAAGGTGCTTGCTATGACCAGTGAATTTTCTTGGGAAAACTCTATTAGTCTTTGCCCTGCTTCATTCCATATTCCAAGGACAAATCTACCTGTTACTCCAGGTGTTTCTTGACTTCCTACTTTTGCATTCCAGTCTCCTATAATGAAAAGGACATATTTTTTAGGTGTTACTTCTAAAAGATCTTATTGGTCTTCATAAAACCGTTCAACTTCAGTTTCTTCAGCATTACTGGTTGCAGCATAGACTTGGATAACTATGATATTGAGTGGTTTGCCTTGGAGATGAACAGAGATCATTCTGTCATATTTGAGATTGCATCCAAGTACTGCATTACGGACTCTTTTGTTGACCATGATGGCTGCTTCATTTCTTCTGAGGGATTCCTGTCCACAGTAGAAGATATAAAGGTCATCTGAGGTAAGTTCACCCATTCCAGTCCATTTTAGTTTGCTGATTCTGAGAATGTCGGTGCTCACCCTTGCCATCTCTTGTTTGACCACTTCTAATTTGCCTTGATTCATGGACATGACATTCCAGGTTCCTATGCAATATTGCTCTTTAAAGCATTGGACCTTGTTTCTATCACCAGTCACATCCACAGCTGGGTATTGTTTTTGCTTTGACTCCATCCCTTCATTCTTTCTGGAGTTAGTTCTCCACTGATCTCCAATAGCATATTGGGCACCTAACGACCTGGGGAGTTCCTCTTTTGGTATCCTATCATTTTGCCTTTTTATACTGTTCATGGGGTTCTCAAGGCAAGAATACTGAAGTTGCTTGCCATTCCCTTCTCCAGTGGACCACATTCTGTCCAACCTCTCCACCACGACCCGCCCATCTTGGGTTGCCCCGTGGGTATGGCTTGGTTTCATTGAGTTAGAAAATGCTGCGGTCCTAGTGTGATTAGATTGACTAGTTTTCTGTGAGTATGGTTTCAGTGTGTCTGCCCTCTGGTACCCTCTTTCTGATACCCTACCTCTTACTTGGGTGTTCTTACCTTGGGCATGGGGTATCTCTTCATGGCTGCTCCAGCAAAGCACAGCCGCTGCTCCTTACCTTGGAATAGGGGTATCTCCTTACGGCCACCATTCTTGACCTTCAAGGTGGATTAGCTCCTCTATGCCCTCCTGTGCCTGCACAGCAACCACTCCTTGAGTTGTTCCTCCCAGCTGCAGGCCCTGGCCTTGGGCTTGGGTGGCACCTCCCTGCTGCCGCCCGTGGCCTTGGGAGTGGGGTGGCTTCTCAAGGTCACCACTCCTGGCCTTGGGTGAGAGGTGACTTCTCCAGGCTGCCCCTGACCTAGGATAAGAGGTGTCTCTTCCCGGCCGCCACTGGCCTCTGATGTGGGGTAACTCCTCCCGGCCACTGCCCCTGACCTCAGAGTTGTGGTGTTTCCTCCCAGCCACCACTGACCGGGAAACTCCTCTCGGTTGCCACCCCTGACCTCGGATTCGGGGTGTCTCCTCCCGACTGCCACCCCTGACTTCGGACACAGGGTCACTCCTCCCAGCCGCCATTCACCTCGGATGCAGGGTAGCTCCTATCAGCCATTCCTGCACTGATGCAGCCTGGCACTCTAGGCTGCTGCCCCTGACCTCGGACGTGGGGAAGCTCCTTTTGGTCGCACTTAGTGAGCCAGCTCACAGCCGCCTGCGCTTAGTAAGCCAGCTCGCAGACTCCTTTTAGCAATACTGATTTAGGCTAATTTTTCATCATTTATTTTCTTTAATTTCTGCTCTGATTTTTCTAATGTTTTACCTTCTATTCACTTTTTGTTGAATTTTGTCTGCTTCTTCTTCTTTCCCTAAATGCTTTCGATATAAACTTATGTTGATTAGCTGAGATGTTGTTCCATTCAGTTCAATTCAGTTCAGTCCAGGCACTCAGTCATGTCTGACTGTTTGAGACTCTATGAATCACAGCATGCCAGGCCTTCCTGTCAGACTCCTGGAGTTCACTCAAACGCATGTCCATTAAGTAGGTGATCCAACCCAGCCATCTCATCCACTGTCATCTCCTTGTCCTCCTGCCCCCAATCCCTCCCAGCATCAGTGACTTTTCCAACGAGTCACCTCTTTTCATGAGGTGGCCAAAGTATTGTAGTTTCAGCTTCAGTATCAGTTCTTCCAATGAACACCCAGGACTGATCTCCTGTAAGATGGACTGGATGGATCTTCTTACAGTCCAAGGAACTCTCAAGAGACTTCTCCAACACCACAGTTCAAAAATATCAATACTTCAACGCTCAGCTTTCTTCACAGTCCGACTCTCACATCCTTACATGACCACAGGAAAAATCATAGCCTAGACTAGATGGACCTTTGTTGGCAAAGTAATGTCTCTGCTTTTGAATATAGTATCTAGGTTGGTAATAACTTTCCTTCCAAGGAGTAAGCATCTTTTAATTTCATGGCTGCAATCACCATCTGCAGTGATTTTGGAGTCCCCCAAAACAAAACTTGACACTGTTTCCACTTTTTCCCCTATATTTGCCATGAAGTAATGGGACCGGATGCCATGATCTTTGTTTTCTGAATGTTGAGCTTTAACCCAACTTTTTCAGTTTCCTCTTTCACTTCCAACAAGAGGCTTTTTCGTTCCTCTTCATTTTATGCCAAAAGGGTGGTTTCACCTGTGCTGCGGGCCAGCGTGAGGAACTCCACCCATGGCAAACATCATGAGGAAGGAGGCTTGGCATACGCAAAGGCATAATCAAGGTAAGGCAATCCCATGTTCCCGAGCATCTACCCCCAAAACCAGTCCTCTTTATGCTTTCACCTACACCTCTGACTTTACAGGGGGCTCTTCCCCATCACCATTTCTCTCTGAGAAGTAATTAACTTGCAGCTCCAAGTCAATAAAAATTCCTGGGCATGACAACAGTGTTTCAGCTTATGGACTCACCTGAAAGTTATTTAACCCACCTATATAGGTTCGTCTGGCCACATGTGATTGTTTACAGCCTCCCAACCTGAGAGGCACGAGATGTTTTAGACTTAATAAAGGGAAATTCCTTTCAGAAGTTGGAAATTTTCAATATGGTGGGTTGGTTAGGCATTATATTGATGAAGGGTTTTTTTCATTTGCTGTGCCAATAATTGCTGCTAATTCCCTGCCCTGGGTGGGACAAGGGTGTCTCAAGTCAAATCTCTCTGCTGGCAGCCTAGCTTGTGTGACAGGATTAGCCGTACTCCTGCCACTACACACATGATTGTTTACTACCTCTCAACCATAAATAGCACAGAGAGTTTGGAGTATTTTGAAAGTCTTAATTAGCATAGGGCTTTTCTCATTGTTGAGTCAATGATTGCTGCCAGGCCTCCATATCCTTAGGCACCTGGGAATATATGAATCAATGTATTTGGAATATAGAAAAGGAAATATAGTAGTTTTTAAGGTTAGCAATACTAGACTTTTTGAGTTAATGAATTTTCTCTTCTGTAATAGATCACTGTACTTTATTATAAATCACTGTGTCCTTGCTATGTAGAAATGTAACTTTATCACTATCTTAAGACTAAATAGATCTTAAGGGGAACATTGGGGAAAGGATTTTCATTTGTTGGACTGATGTTTGCTGCTAAATCTCCATATTCCCTGTCCTGATAATGATTATAACTAGCATATAGGTGAAATAAGTATTAACCTTTAAGAATAATCATATTAACCTTGGGTTAAATGCATTCCTTTCTTGATAGTAACTCACTACACCCCACCCTATAGGAATGCAACTTTATTTGGGGGGTGGTGCCTGGTTTAAGAAAAAACACCCTTGGAAAAAATAAGGGTTTTTTTTTTTGTTATCTGAAAGAAGGGGTCGTAAAATGTCAGCAGGTCTCATGGCCAGAGATGATGTAAAACCCCTAAGACCTTTGTTTATTTTTTAATACGTTTATGTGAAGCACCTGATTTTGATAAAGGTCAGGACTGCTGACTGCTGCGAGACTCTGTATTCATCCCTATGTGAAAAAGTTATATAAGCTAACACAAAAATAAAGAAATCGGATCACTCTCTGGTAAGACTGATTCCCCCGTGTCGCTTCTTTCTTGCTCCCCATATCTCTGACTTAATTCCCATCTGGAGCATGGATGCTATTCCACATAAACCAAGTTATTCAGCCTCTTTTTCTCCACTAATTTCCCTACTACACTATCTGTTTATAATCTCTCTATATATCTGTAATTAAATATGTATTTTTCCAAGGACACCAACTCTGTCCCCACCTTCAAATCACTCTGGATCCACCAGGGCTGGACCCTGGCAAGTGGCGCCCAGAACAGGCTTTTTGAAGGTAAGTTCTTTGGAGCAAAAGCTCCCCCCAGAGCACTCTCTGTTGCTCCCCCCGGAGTGATTTAATCACCCCCCAAGTAATTTTGGTTACTCCCCCAGTGTTGAGTTTTGGAGATGGATAGGACCCCACTTATGGTGCCGTGGACCCCGCTATAGGATAGACAGGGTGAGAGGAGTGGGAAGTGTTGAACGGTTTAAGAGAAACCTGATTTTGTAGAGGTTGAAAGAAACCTGCTTTCTTAGGGTTGAAAAGAAAACAACCCTTGGCTAGGGTAAAACCTTTTTCTATAAATCTTAATTTTCTGATATGGGTAGCAGTGAGTCAAACTAAAGACAGCTCTTTATAAGAGCAATTTTGCAGTCATTAAATAAGACTGGAATTAAAGTTAAGAAATCCAATATTCAGTCATTTTTTTTCATTTGTACCAGAACAGTGTCCTTGGTTTCCGGAAGAAGGACACTGTGAACTTAGATACTTGGGTGAAGCTAAGGAAACAGCTAAAAACTTATTTTACTTTACAAGGGCCTCCAAATGCTTTTGCTTTATGGAATATTAGAAATGTTCTGGACCCCCGTCATGAGGCTGTTAGATAGACTATGGTAGAGGCTATAGTGGTGGATGGTAGTGGGTCTCCACCTTCTATGCAGATCATATTTTCTGCCATTGGCGAACAAAAGGAGGAACACTATACCTCCCGAGGAAGGAGAGGACTTACAGGACATCACAACTGGGCGCTCTGGTGAACCCGCTCCCTCTCTATGCAAACCTTTAAAAATGTATCCAACATTTTCTGATTTAAGGTGACCACTCCACCTCTGCTTGCACCTCCCAGAACATTGCCAAAGGTTGAAAAAGATAGGGACAATTTTTTTTTTGAACAAAGGAGCTTCTTAAGCAGAGCCTGCTCCTTGCAGAAAATCCCCTCAGGGGGGGCCTCACCCAAGCAAAAAAAAAAAAAAAAAAAAAAAGAGAGAGAGAGAGAGATATTAAAAAAGGGGAAAAAGAAGCAACATAACAAAAAGGATTCTATAATTGCTAAACAGAGGGAAAAAAAGCAGTGCCAATTAACCCCAGGTTGCTCAGAACTAGACCTCATTTCCACCAGGGCAATAATATTAACTCCTGACATGTTTGTTCTCAGATTCCAATGGGAGCGGCTAGCCCCATGCCTGAGGGCATTGTAGGACTTGTACTAGGGCATAGCTTGATTTCTTTTCAAAGAATTTCAGCCTGGTGTAGTAGATTCTGATTATACTGGAGAAATTATAAAATTTTGATCTCACTGCCTACTAAAATTGTGCAAATTAATGAAGGACAAAAAATAGCACAGCTTTTGCTTTCAGATAGGAAAAACCTTGACTTCTCAAGCTAGGAGCCCCAGAGGACTTGGATCTAGTGATCTAGCTTTTTGGGTGCAAGAAATTATCTCTTCTAGGCCTTTAGAAGATCTTTACTGGCCCAGCTTCTGGCCAACACATACTACTGAAAATGAGTTGGTGAGATTAGAAAAAATGGTATGCAGAGTGGGAATGCTGCAGAGGAAAAGGTGAGGGAGAGTTTAAAACCTTGGAGAGTAGTGAGTTCCCATTGTTGGAGATATTCAATCAAATATTAGATGATTTCTTGGTATCTAAAAAGCTATGGACCAGATTAAGGTTACAAAAGGAAAACTGGAGAAGCTTATAAAGATATTATGCAACACCTTTTTATTTGCTTCTCATAGTTAGATTTGCCAAAACTTTTGAAAACTGATAATGCCCCATAAAGCTGCTGAGAGGTTGTTTACTAACTTTAAATGATTTCCAAACATTATTAGGGGATATTAATTGGTTATGCCCACATTTAAAATTGACTTCTACAGATTTAAAGCTTTTGTTTGATTGTTTAAAAAGTAATCCTAATCCCAGTTCTAAGGAAAACTTGACTAGTGAGACAGATTCGGCTCTTTTGTAAAATAAATAAATAAATAAATAAATAAATAAATAATAAATAACAAAGTGGATGTGGCTTTAAATGATCAGTTAGTTGGGATTAATATTACTAATATTATTTATTAATATTCATATTATTAATATTGCCAAAAGATGAGATTAAATTTTCTTGCCACAAAGCATACACCTACAGGATGCTTGTGACAAGAAGGCCCATAGGTTTCATCTACCAGTGACCCCAAGAAAAATACTTTTATCTTATCTCAGCTTGGTGGCACAATTAATTGTAAAAGGAAGAAAAATAGTGTGAAACGTTTAGAAAAGAAATTGCAAATATAGTAATTCCATTCAATAAGGAACAGCTGTAAGTCTTTTACAAAATAGTGATGATTGACAAATTGCCCTGATAGATTTCAGGGGTCAAATTTTGTTTCATTTGCCCTCAAGCCCCCTATTGCGTTTTTCGAAAAAAATTTCTATTCAGCCTTTGAAAGGGGCTAAGATTCAGCCTTTGAAAGGGGCTAAGATTCAGCCTTTGGTTAAGTGAAAAGATCTTCTTACAAGACAGTGGAAAGGGCCAGCTATACTGCTAACCTTTGGGAGAGGATGTGCATGTATTTTTTCCACCAGATGCAGATTTGCCAATTTGGATCCCCAGGCATCAGGTTCCCCCATTGCTTCAAAGGGCACTGCACTGCCCCTGCCACCGCTGCCACACAGAACAGCCACATGCCTGGAGCCGTGGGTGGGGTCAGGCTGGCTGCCAAGGCCCAGTGCACCGCTGAGCCTGAAGCCATTTCAGCGAGGGAGAGAGGGCGGTGCCCGGGTGCCCGCTGGCAGGAGAGGCAAGATAAGTATCAAAATCCCAGTGGGGCTGCAGCATGAGATCTGACCAGAAAATTACTCTATTTACTCTATTTTAGCTTGTCTACCCTCTCCTTATATTTTTTCTCTTTGTTAACGATTCTGGGAAACTTAATGTTCGTATGAATTACACAGGGGGACTTAATGTAGTGTCTTGTAAACAATGTATGCTCTAATCTTGTTAAGATTTAAGGCAACCAAGATGGTTTGTGGGCTTACTAATTTTACAGAATTCAGCTTTAATAACAACAACTATAACTATTACTCTTACTGTTACTATGGCAACAATATTGACTCAACAAGTGCAAATGCCCAATATGTTGAAAAATCATATTTTAGGTGTTTGGAATAGCTCAGATATTAGTTTAGACTTAGGAAAATTTCATAATCAGATACAGACCTTGGAACATTCTTGTTTGGATTTTACTGCCGCTAATGACTTTTTCCACACCTTCTCTAACTTTTTTTTGGAAAAAAACTTCTGTCTAATGTCTTCAGTTATGTTGCTGTGGGTCTTTGAATTTTTCTTCTTAAAATCATTGTTCCTTGTATTGTCAGGATTCTTCAGCAGAGCATTCAGAAGCTCTCGACTGAGCTGCACCTGATTATTAAAAAAAAAAAAAAAGGGGGGGGGGGAGGTGAATCCACCACAGGTGTACATGAGTTCCCAAACACAAACACCCCTCCCAGCTCCCACCCCATGTCATCTCTCTGGATCATCCCCATGCACCAGACCCAAGCATCCTGTATCCTGCACCAAACATTGACTGGTGATTCATTTCTTACATGATGGTACACATGTTTCAATGCCATTCTCCCAAATCATCCCGCCCTCTCCCTCTCCCTCAGAGTCCAAAATTCTGCTCTACACATCTGTGTCTCTTGTGCTGTCTCGCGTACAGGGTCATCATTACTATCTTTCTAAATTCCATATATATGTGTTAGTATACTGTATTGGTGTTTTTCTCTCTGGCTTACTTCACTCCATAAAATCAGCTCTAGTTTCATTCATCTAATTAGAACTAATTCAAATGTATTATTTTTAATGGCTGAGTAATACTCCATTGTATATAGGTACCACAGTTTTCTTATCCATTCATCTGCTGATGGACATCTAGGTTGTTTCCATGTCCTGGCTATTATAAACAGTGCTATGGTAAATATGGGGATACATGTGTCTCTTTCAATTCTGGTTTCCGCAGTGTGTATGCCCAGCAGTGGGATTGCTGGGTCATAAAGCAGTTCTATTTGCAATTTTTTAAGGAATCTCCACACTGTTCTCCATAGTGGCTGTACTAGTTTGCATTCCCACCAACAGTGCAATAGGGTTCCCTTTCCTCCACATCATCTCCAGCATTTAGTGCTTGCAGACTTTTGATCACAGACATTCTGACTGGTGTGAAGTGGTACCTCATTGTGGTTTTGATTTGCATTTCTCTAATAATGAGTGATGTTGAGCATCTTTTCATGTGTTTGTTAGCCATCCATATATCTTCTCTGGAGAAATGTCTATTTAGTTCTTTGGCCCATTTTTTGACTAGGTCATTTAATTTTCTGGAATTGAGCTGCATAAGTTGCTTGTATATATTTGAGATTAGTTGTGTGCCAGTTGCTTCGTTTGCTATTATTTTTGCCCATTCAGAAGGCTGTCTTTTCACCTTGCTTATACTTTCCTTTGTTGTGCAGATTTAATTTTAATTAGATCCCATTTTTTTTTTATTTTTTGCTTTTATTTCCAGTATTCTGGGAGGTGGATCATAGAGGATCCTGCTGTGATTTATGTCTCAGAGTGTTTTGCCTATGTTCTCCTCTAGGAGTTTTATAGTTTCTGGTCTTATGTTTAGATCCTTAATCCATTTTGAGTTTATTTTTGTGTTTGGTGTTAGAAAGTGATCTAGTTTCATTCTTTTACAAGTGGTTGACCAGTTTTCCCAGCACCACTTGTTAAAGAGTTTGTCTTTACTCCATTGTATATTCTTGCCTCCCTTATCAAAGATAAGGTGTCCATATGTGTGTGGATTTATCTCTGGGCTTTCTATTTTGCTCCATTGATCTATAATTCTGTCTTTGCGCCAGTACCATATTGTCTTGATAACTGTGGCTTGTAGTAAAGCCTGAAGTCAGGCAACTTGGTTCCTCCAGATCCATTCTTCTTTCTCAAGATTGCTTTGGCTATTCGAGGTTTTCTATATTTCCATACAAATCTTGAAATTATTTGTTCTAGTTCTGTGAAAAATACCGCTGGTAGCTTGATAGGGAACTGCATTGAATCTGTAAATTGCTATGGGAAATATATTCATGTACACTATATTGATTATTACAAACCATGAACATGGTATATTTCTCCATCTATTAGTGTCCTCTTTGATTGCTTTCATCAGCAATATATATATATATATATATATATATATATATATATATATATATATATATATACATAGTTCTTAAGTTTCTTTAGGTAGATATATTCCTAAGTATTTTATTCTTTTCGTTGCAATGGTGAATGGAATTGTTTCCTTAATTTCTTTTTCTACTTTCTCATTATTAGTGTATAGGAATGCAAGGGATTTATATGTGTTGATTTTATATCCTGCAACCTAACTGTATTCATTGATTAGCTCTAGTAATTTTCTGGTGGAATCTTTAGAGTTTTATGTGTAGAGGATCATGTCATCTGCAAACAGTGAGAGTTTTACTTCTTTTCCAATTTGGATTCCTCTTATTATCGTTTTCTGATTGCTGTGGCCAAAACCTCCAGAACTATGTTGAATAGTAGCAGTGAAAGTGGGCAGCCTTGTCTTGTTCCTGAATTTAGGGGAAATGCTTTCAATTTTTCACCTTTGAGGATATTTTTTGCTATGGGTTTGTGATATATAGCTTTTTTTATGTTGAGGTATGTTCCTTCTATCCCTGCTTTCTGGAGAGTTTTTATCATACATGGATGTTGAATTTTGTCAAAGGCCTTCTCTGCATCTATTGAGATAATCATATGGCTTTTATTTTTCAATTTGTTACTGGGATGGATTACATTGATTGATTTGTGGATGTTGACGAATCCTTGCATCTCTGGGATAAAGCCCACTTGGTCATGGTGTGTTGTTGTATTCTGATTGCTAGAATATTGTTGAGGTTTTATTCATCTATGTTCATCAGTGATATTGGCCTATAGTTTTCTTTTTTTGTGGCAAATTTGTCAGGTTTTGGTATTAGTGTGATGGTGGCCTCATAGAATGAGTTTGGAAGTTTACCTTCCTCTGCAATTTTCTGGAAGAGTTTGAGAAGGATGGGTGTTAGCTCTTCTCAAAACTTTTGGAAGAATTCAGCTGTGAAGCCATCTGGACCTGGGCTTTTGTTTGCTGGAAGATTTCTGATTACAGTTTCAATTTCCGTGCTTGTGATTGGTCTCTTAAGATTTTCTATTTCTTCCTGGTTCAGTTTTGAAAAGTTGTGCTTTTCGAAGAATTTGTCCATTTCTTCCACGTTGTCCATTTTATTGGCATATAATTGCTGATAGTAGTCTCTAATGATCCTTTGTATTTCTCTGTTGCCTTTTGTGATCTCTCCATTTTCATTTCTAATTTTATTGATTTGATTTTTCTCCCTTTGTTTCTTGATGAGTCTGGGTAATGATTTGTCAATTTTATTTATCCTTTCAAAGAACCAGCTTTTGGCTTTGTTGATTTTTGCTATGGTCTCTTTTGTTTCTTTTCCATTTATTTCTGCCCTAATTTTTAAGATTTCTTTCCTTCTACTAACTTTGGGTTTCTCCATTTCTTAATTTTCTAGTTGCTTTAGGTGTGAGTTAGGTTACTTATTTGACTTTTTTCTTGTTTCTTGAGGTATGCCTGTATTGCTATGAACTTTCCTCTTAGCACTGATTTTTATAGTGTCCCACCGGTTTGGGGTTGCTATGTTTTCATTTTCATTCATTTCTATGCATATTTTGATTCATTCATTTCTATACATATTTTGATTTCTTTTTTTATTTCTTCTGTGATGTGTTTATTATTCAGAGTGTATTGCTCAGCCTCTATATGTTGGAATTTTTGATAGTTTTTCTCCTGCAATTGAGATCTAGTCTTAATGTATTACAGTCAGAAAAGATGCTTGGAAAGATCTCTTTTTTTTTTTTTTACTTTATCAAGTCTTGATTTATGGCCCAGGATGTGATCTATCCTGGAGAGGGTTCCGTGAGCACTTGAGAAAAAGGTGAAATTCATTGTTTTGGGGTGAATTGTCCTATAGATATCAATTAGGTCTAACTGGTCTATTGTATCATTTAATGTGCTTTTTGTTGGTTACTACGAGTGAAATGACACAGAACATACAAGACACACAAGAGACAGACAGGACACCTCTCTGGCAAGAAGAACAGAACTGGGCAAACTAATTGCTGTTTATTATTATAAAGCCCTCCTTAGGCAGAATTCCAGACTGTAAGAATAAGCCTTTTCAGTACAGTGCAGGTGCATACATGTTATCGTACAGCAAAGGGGAGTGAAATCTCTGTCTACTGCAGAGTCTGCACAAAGCCCTCATCTCCCTCTTATCTCAAGAAGGGAATGCCCCCTCGTTTGCAAGGGACCATTAAACTCAAGGCTGTATCCAGACTCTTTGGCAGAACGCCTCGTATGCAAGGACGCTCAACCTGAGCAGAGAGACCCGTTTGCAGGCACATCTCTGCTACCCTATTAACCCTTCATCTCCCCCTTTTTTATTTTATTCAAGCCCTCGAGACATTTGTATTGATGTTTTGTAGAGCAAGGCGTAAAGCTGTAGGCAGCCAACCTCCAGCCTCGCTAGCCCCTCTTGCGGCTGTGCCTGTCTTAGGTTGCCCTCCTCTGAGGGTCTTACCCGTCATTGGCTATCCAGCCACCTCTTAGGGGCTAGGCGTAATCTCTCTAGATGATGGGCATCTAGAACTCTTTATTTATATGTCTCAGTTAATCTCTTGAAAGGCTCATGTTAAATGGTACAGCTGTTATACAAAACAGAAGAATTCCAATCACATTTTAACACACTTCGTGTAGATAAAACAGCCAATTGATCTCCATGCCAGGAAAAGGTGTGTTTGAAGATTAAGCATGTCGGTAGCAAGTTGTGCATCCAAATCTCGCTGTTGTTGCCATAACAAATGAGAGTCCTTTTGCCAGTCCCGAACACAATCAGCTGTTTGAATTCCTTGGTGTAACGCAAGGCCTGCTACAGCTGCTGTTGCAGTTACTGATGCGACTGCGAGAATCGAAGCAATGACCACAGCAAGCATACGTTGAGATCGGTGTAGCAAAGTCTGTACAGCGGTTACTAGATGAGAAGCAGCAAAAGGATCTGACCACGGCTGAGTCAGATTTATAGACAACCATGCTTCTGTCCGAGCTTTAACAATTACTAGCGAGAAGTTGGAGTTAAAGGCTTGTCTTTTAAATTTTTCCCACCAAGACATTTATACATTGAGTTAGATTACAATAGTTACTTGACATAGACCCCACAGTATCATTTTAGGTCCAATTCCTCTATAACAATGTAAAAGGATATTTTACACATGCCATTGCAGAATAAGATTTATTAACATGTAAATTAACATGTAATGAACCCAAAGAGTCACCACTGTCCAAAGTATAATTTCCTGACCAGATAGTGAGATTAGCAGAAACTGCCCATAGTTTCCAAATATCTCCTTGAATGTGAGGATATCCTTGCAATTGTAATTGAGGAGGGACAAGTGAAAATTGCTGCCATTTAACTGTGTCGTTACTGTTGCCCATCAAAGTGGTATTTGCACGATGCCACCTAAAAGGTTTATTTGACCATTTTTCTAAGAATTGTCCATGATCTGGACTCCAATCTTCAATGATGGCCCCAGAATAATTCATGACCTTAAAGGGTCGATGGCCTTGGCAAAGTTCCCACTCCAAAAATTCTACAGAAGGAACGAAAAGGTTAACAGGACATAGCGACGTGTTTTCCATTATGAGTATCCATCGGTTCTGTCGAGGTAATAAATCCCCTGGTGAAAACAAGCACAGTAAAAGTAAAAAAATGGTAATTATTAAACTTTACCCCCTCCATGTATTATAAGAATGATGAGAATGTTCCTTGGTGGACAGACAAAAGGGGTGTCCCCCTATATATAAAGGAATGTCTTCCATTGCAGTGGTCAAATTATTAATATTATGTTATTCTTTATGATGAGATAGTTGCTCTATTCCCCCGCAAGCTGGCAGGGGAAAGAAGGCAGTCTCATTAGTACATACCTGCACTTCTGGTTCCCCCTAGGAAACTGCTCTTACTAATGGGGGATTAGGTATATATGCCCAATATGTATGATTACTTGCCAATACGCCAATTACCTGACATGTTACCACCGCCACCGTGGCAAGCAAAAGATTGGTAGGATTTAGAGGTTGCCCCACCTTCATTAATGTCTTTTCTGCTTCCTGGGTCAACCTCTTCATTTGACCCCACGTAGGAGGTGTTGCTTCCCTTGTATGGGAGGTAAGGCTTCTCTGCATAGTAAGCTCTTCACATTTTTGAACAAGAGGATTAACCATTGCTGATTTTGATCAATCTTGTTGGGGTCTAAAACCTGTAACTATCAACAGAAATGAAAGCATACCCTTGCCCCAAATATATTAATGATGCTGGATTCCAGCCTTTCTCTTTATCTTTATACCAAATGGGCATATTCAAGATCTTTTTATCCTCTTTTTTCCCTTGAAAGTGCAACTTTGCTGCTGATAGATTTCCCCTGCTCCAAACATTCAAAAAATTTAGGGTAAGTATGGTTTTATTCAGAATGTCTTTAGGTTTCATAAATCTCTCTTGTTCCCCCTTTTTTATTTTTTTAATATAAACATGCAATGTACGATTAGCTCTTTCAATAATAGCTTGCCCTTGACTATTATAAGGAATATCAAAAGTATGAGTTATATGGTATTGGGATAAAAAGTGAGCTAATTTCGTGGATTGGTAAGCAGGTGCATTATCAGTTTTTAATTCAATTGGTAATCCCATAACTGCAAAACAAGATAACAAATGAGTAAGAACAGCATCAGCCTTTTTAGAATGTAATGCAGTGGCCCACACATTTTTGTTGTCTGAAGGAAGGAATGTAAATTACATTCATTTGCCATATCTGATTTGCTTGTTGTCCTCTCATGTTGACACCTGGTGAGGTAAATGGCAAAGCAAAGGGTGCACATATGGAACAAGAACGAACAATATTTTGAGCTTGTTTTCGAGTAAAAGCGTGAGATTTTTCTAACCCTTTGGAGTTGGTATGTTGTAAGAGATGTTCTTGCTTTGCTGCTTCTATAGGATTAAGTAAGGCATCAATTGTAGCATTTCTGAATGATAAGGGTCCAGGAAGGGCAGAATGTGCACAGATGTGAGTAAAGAAAATTAACTCTGAAAGTTGCAAGAGTAATTGTTGTACTTGGTAAAACAATTTATCAATAGCTGTTTTAAGAGTCAGTGGAAGGGAGACATGAGGAAGCTGTAGGCAAGAGAGAACAGCATATTGAGAATCTGAAACAATGTTAATAGGAAGTTGGGGAAAATCTTGTAAAACTAAATAGATAGCCCACAATTCAGCAGGTTGTACAGAAGAAAAGGAGTGGGGGAGAACCTTGGAATTTTCTGGGGTCCAATATCCAGCAGTAGTTTTATTTGCATCTGTAAAAATAGTGGGTCCTTTAACTGGAACATCTGAAATTGGGGAATAAGATATCATAGTGTTAGTCTGGAGAAAATCAATCAATTTAGATGATGGATAATGATTAGAAAATGAACCAGGATATGAAGCAAGAGAAATTTGCCAGTTTTCATTAAATTGTAAACATCGAGATATTTGAGCAGTTGTTAACTGAGTAACAATCTGGTGTGGTTCACATTCTTGATAATTGTAAAATATGATGGTGACTTTTTTGTATAAGGAAGGCTAATTTATCCATATATATTGTCAAATTTTCGGAAAAACTGTTAGGTAAGAAAACCCATTTTATTAATCCTTTTTCTTGAGCAATTACACCAGATGGGGAATAAGGGGTATGAAATATGATAAAAGAAATAGGTTGAGATGCAAGTAAGTAAGTAAAAAAGCCGTCATTCAGTCGTTGTTCAACAAGTTGAAGTTCCTGTAAAGCCAATGGGATTAAGGTCCGGGGGCTATCCAAAGCTGTATCTCCTTTTAAAGTAGAAAACAAATGTCGTAACTGATAAGTAGGAATCCCAAGTACCGGGCGTAGCCAATTAATATCTCCCAATAATTTTTGAAAATCATTTAAGGTTCTGAGATGGTCTCTTTTAATTTGTGACTTTTGGGGCTTAATTTTATGTTGTTCCAATATTGTCCTTAAACATGAAATAGGAAAGTCCTTTTGAATTTTTTCCAGGGCTATTTGCAAATTGTGTAGTCTTAAAGCCTCTTGTACTTTTAAAAAGAATTAGTCACGTTCAGCAATACTAGGAGCTGCCAATAGGAGATCATCCATATAATGATATAGAATATAATTAGGGTATTCTTGACGGAGAGATTGCAAAGAGTGAGCTACAAATTCTTGACATAAGGTAGGACTATTTATCATTTCTTGCGGTAGGACTGTCCATTGATAACGCTTAACAGGTTGAGCATGATTAAGAACAGGAACTGTAAAAGCAAATTTATTTCTATCTTGAAATTGTAGGGGAATGATAAAAACAAAACAAAACACAGTCTTTACGATCTAGCACCATTAAGGACCAATTTTGAGGAATAAGAGCTGGAGAGGGGAATCCCAATTGCAATGCTCCCATAGGTTCAATACATTTATTAACTTCTTGTAAGTCAGTTAACATTTTTTATTTTTATTTATTTATTTTTTTATAACAAAAACAAGAGAATTTTAGGGTGAGGTAGGGGGCTCTATATGACCAAGTTGGAGTTGTTCTTGTACTACTTGTTCTAATGCCTCAAGCTTCATTTGTGGTAATGGCCACTGCTCAACCCATTTAGGAGTATTAGTTAACCATTTTAATGGGAGTGCTCGAGGAATTTGAGCAGTGGCCACTAGTTTTCTGATGGAATGGTTACAGAAGCCCCCAAAGGAGAGAGGAGATCTCTCCCCCATATATTAATAGGTATATTTACAATATAAAAGGTAACAAACACTGATCTTCCATTATGGAATTGACATTGCAAGGGATGGGTACTCTTCCAAATATCTGCAATGGAGCCCAATCCCGTCAGCATTAAAGGGCTCTTTTTTCCTTTTCCCAACCTTGGGGCCATTGCTGAGAAGAAATGATTGAAACATCTGCCCCTGTATCTACTAGTCCCTCAAAGTTGTTTCCTTGTATAATCAAGGGGAGAACAGGGTGAGAATCTCTGATAAGCATTTCCCAAAATATATTTCGCCCAGTACTTCCAAATCCCCCTGTTTGTTTATTAGGAAGAGCCAAAAAGGGGTGATAAGGTAGGAGAAGTATTTGGGCAATACGTTCTCTAGCTAACAATGAAAATGTGGTAGAAGTAGAGACCGTAATTAAAATTTCCCCAACATAATTAGAGTCTATTGCCCCAGGAATTATGGTTAGACCTCTCAAAGCCTTGCTGCTATGGCTTAATATTAAGCCAAAAGTGCCTTTAGGCAGTGGTACAGATACATTTGTTTTTAATTTATAAATACCTCCCCCTGGTGACAAAAGAACATTATCAGCTAGCGGCAAATCAGCAGCAGCACTTCCTGAAGTAGCAGACCATAAGTCCGAAATCATCATCTGAGGTCTTTTTAACGGGGCAGATGGAATGGGAGGAGGGCAAGGAGGAGAAGCCCCTGGTATTGTTCCTGGGCCCTAAAGACTCAGGCCCGCAGGATAGTTTCCCGGTATCGGGTTGCCCAATTTGTCTGTTTTAGATTTGCATTCATTAGTCTAGTGAAATCCCCTCCTGCACCGACGGCAAAGTCCAGGAGGAGCCTTATTCTTCCTAGCAAGAGATCTGTCTTTATCAGCTTTTAATTTCTGACACTCTTTTTTTTTTTTATATGACCAGGTTTTCCACAATGAAAGCAGTAACCTCCCTTTGGTGGTCTCATAACCTTGGCCAAGGCCGTAGCAAAGACATTAGCCTGGTGCTCAGTTCCTCCTACTCCAGAGCAGGCTCTGATATATTCAGCTATAGAGGCACCCTGTCCCTTTAAAGGTCCCAGTATACGCTTGCATTCAGGATTTGCATTTTCAAATGCCAAAGTTTGTAATAATATCCCTGAGATTTCATCCCTCCCTACAGCCCGTTCCATAGCTACCCTCAATCTTGCTAGAAAATCAGTATATGGCTCATTAGGGCCTTGCATTGTTTTAACAAAGGAGGGCTGGGCTTGGCCAGTAGGCACCAAACGGCGCCATGCTCGTAAAAAGACCTGGCGAACTTGTAAGTCCTGGTTAGAGTATTGAGCCTGTTCTCTTAAAGCCCAATATTGGCCCTCTCCCATTAATTTGTCCTCGAGAGGACCAGGGGGATTTTGTCCCTCATTAATCCGAGCTTGCTTCCTAGCTTTTTCCTCACACCAGCTACGAAGTTGCAACCATTGAGAACCCTCCAAGACAGCTTGGGCAATGGATTCCCAATCTAATGGAATGATTAGTTTGCCTTTTCCCAATGATTCCAGCATAGCCAAAACAAAGGGAGATTGAGGACCGTATTGCGCTATTGCAGCTTTAAGATCTTAAAAAAAAAATTTATATTCCAAAGGAGCATATTGAACATTTATCACATTGCCATCCTGCTGTCTCTGGATGGGAAACAATTGTGGAGGATCAATAAATCCACCAGGGGGAGCAGACAAGTCATCATCATGAAGCATAGACAAAGGATAGGAGAACAGAAAATGTCCCCTGCCCACATCGGGCCGATCAACTGCAGTGGGGAGAAGAGAAACACAAGCAGGAGCAGAAGGTGCAGATTTTTTCTCCTCCTTATGGGATTTCAACTATTCCCAGAATAGATGGGTCATTTCTTTAATCTCTTCGCCCTCCTCTGACAAAACTGAAGAAGCCTCTGAATCTGATTCTGAACTATCAGATGTTTCACCATTTCCAAAACGAGGCTTATTTGTATCCTTACTTTCAGGCAAGGCAGAAATTCCACCAACATTTGGCATATCCTCATAAATTGCCTCTCCCTTCATTAAAGCATTAGATTTAGTCTCATTATCAGTAGATAGCAAAGTCAAAGCCTGTGTTATAGCATTACATAAATTCTATAACATGATTCAACATATAAATTCACATATTGTGCCCATAACGAACATTTATTTCTTCCTAGCAGGATTTCCCCATGGATTTTTGAACCATGAACTTTTGAAAGTTCCCATCTGCTAGGGTGAAGAATTCCCCATGATTATGTACAAGAATTCACCTAGCAATTTTTTTCCGCTGGGGTGAGGAATTCCCACCTTTCCGAAATCTCCCCTGCTATGGATGTAAAATCCCCCTGGGGTTTCTTACCTCTTTCAGTTTCACTCGAGCCCCATCCGTTGGGCTCCAGATGTTGGTTACTATGAGTGAAATGACACAGAACATACAAGACACACAAGAGACAGACAGGACACCTCTCTGGCCAGAGGAACAGAACTGGACAAACTAATTGCCGTTTATTATTATAAAGCCCTCCTTAGGCAGAATTCCAGACTGTAAGAATAAGCCTTTTCAGTACAGTGCAGGTGCATACATGTTATCGTACAGCAAAGGGGAGTGAAATCTCTGTCTACTGCAGAGTCTGCACAAAGCCCTCATCTCCCTCTTATCTCAAGAAGGGAATGCTCCCTCGTTTGCAAGGGACCATTAAACTCAAGGCTGTATCCAGACTCTTTGGCAGAATGCCTCGTATGCAAGGACGCTCAACCTGAGCAGAGAGACCCGTTTGCAGGCACATCTCTGCTACCTATTAACCCTTCACTTTTCTTTGTTAATTTTCTATTTAGTTGATCTTTCCATAGGTGTGAGTGGGGTATTAAAGTCTCCCACTGTTATTGTGTTATTGTTAATTTCCCCTTTCTTACTTGTTAGCATTTGTCTTACATATGGTGGTGCACCTATGTTGGGTGGATATATATTTATAATTGTTATATCTTCTTCTTGGATTGATCCTTTGATCATTATGTAGTGGCCTTCCTTGTCTCTTTTCACAGCCTTTGTTTTAAAGTCTATTTTATCGTATATGAGTGTGGCCACTCCTGCTTTCCTTTGGTCTATATTTGCATGATATAGCTTTTTGCAGCCCTACACTTTCAGTCTGTATCTGTCCCTTGTTTTGATATGGGTCTCTTGTGGGCAGCATATATATGGGTCTTATTTTTGTATCCATTCAGCCAGACTTTGCCTTTTGGTTGGGGCATTCAACCCATTTACTTTTAAGGTAATTATTGATAAGTATGACCCTGTTGCCATTTACTTTATTGTTTTGGGTTCGGGTTTATATACCCTTTCTGTGTTTCCTGTCTAGAGAATATCTTTCAGCATTTGTTGCAAAGCTGGTTTGGTGGTGCTGAATTCTCTCAGCTGTTGCTTGTCTGTAAAGCTTTTGATTTCTCCTTCGTATTTGAATGAGATCCTTGCTGGGTACAGTAATCTAGTCTGTAGGTTATTTTCTTTCATCACTTTAATTATGTCTTGCCATTCTCTCCTGGCCTGAGGACTTTCTATTGAAAGATCAGCTGTTATTCTTATGAGAGTCCCCTTGTGTGTTATTTGTTGTTTTTCCCTTGTTGCTTTTAATATTTGTTGTTCGTATTTGATCTTTGTTAATTTTATTAATATGTGTCTTGGGGTGTTTTGCCTTGGGTTTATCCTATTTGGGACTCTCTGGTTTTCTTGGACTTGGGTGACTATTTTCTTCCTCATTTTAGGGAGGTTTTCAACTATTATCTCCTCAAGGATTTTCTCATGGTCTTTCTTTTTGTCTTCTTCTTCTGGGACTCCTATAATTCAAATATTAGAGCGTTTCATATTGTCCTGGAGGTCTCTGAGATTGTCCTCATTTCTTTTAATTCATTTTTCTCATTTCCTCTCTGATTCATTTATTTCTACCATTCTATCTTCTGTTTCACTAATCCTGTCTTCTGCCTCTGTTATTCTACTATTTGTTGCCTCCAGAGTGTTTCTGATCTCATTTATTATGTTATTCATTATATACTGATTCTTTTTTTTTTTTATTTCTTCTAGGCCCTTTTTAAGCCTTTCTTACATCTCAGTCCTTTTTTCCAAGCTATTTATCTGTGATTCCATTTTGATTTCAAGATTTTGGATCATTTTCACTGCGAATATTCGGAATTCTTTCTGAGGTCAATTCCCTATCTCTTCCTCTTTTCTTCAGTTCGGTAGGCATTTCTCCTGTTCCTCTACCTGCTGAGTATTCTTCTGTCTCTTCACCTTGGTTATATTGCTGCGTTTGGGTGGCCTTTCTATATTCTGAGAATTTGTGGAGTTCTCTTTATTATGGAGCTTCCTTACTGTGGGTGGGGTTGTATCAGTGGCTTGCCAAGGTTTTTTGGTTAGGGAGGCTTGTGTTGGAGTTCTGGTGGGTGGAGCTGGATTTCTTCTCTCTGGAGTACAATGCAGTGACCAGTAATGGGTTTTGAGACATAAATGGTTTGGAGTAAATTTGAGCTGCCTGTATATTGAAGTTCAGGGGTGTGTTCTTGTGTGCTGGAGAATTTGCATGGTATGTCTTACTCTGGAAATTGTTGGCCCTTGGGTGGTACTTGGTTTCAGTGTAGGTATGGAAGTGTTTGATGAGCTCCTATTGATTAATGTTCCCTGGATTCAGAAGTTCTTTGATATTCTCAGGATTTGGACTTAAGCCTCCTGTTTCTGGTGTGTGTTGTTTTTTTTTTTTTTTTTTTTTTTTTTTTACAGTTGCCTCAAGACTTCATCTATACAACACCGATGATAAAACATCTAGGTTAAAGATGAAAAGTTTTTCCACATTGAGGGGCACCCGGAGAGGTTCACTGAGTTACATGGAGAAGAGAAGAGGGAGGGGGTAGTTAGAGGTGACTGGAATGAAATGAGGTAGGATCAAAAGAGGAGAGAGCAAGGTAGCCAGTAATCACTTCCTTATGTCTGTTTAACAGTCTTTACCGCTCAGAGGTATTCATGGAGTTACACAGGGAAGACGGAGAAGGCAATGACGGAGAAGCCAGAGCTGTAAGGGCTGGAAGGAGGCAATCGCAGCCCGGGAGAAACTTTATCTACCAAACTGCAAGCAGGTAAGACTTCTTTGCAAAGTCTTTCTTTGCTAAGACTTCTTGGGGTTCTGGACAGTCACCATCTGCCTCACAAGGGTGCCAGCGGTACACCCAGAAAACTGACCAGCAGAGATGGGAAAGGTGATAAGCCACAGTGACTGTGTTCGCCAAACACCTGAGCTACTCGGACCTGGGAAGGGCACAAAACGCAGTCCCAACTGAATCTGCGCCTCTGTGGTAGCTATCCCACAGTCTGGTTTGCTAGCCCAAGTTAGTTCATTCTGGTTACACATGGGCGTTCCTGCCCAATTCTTAAAAAGCACTGCAGCCCACACCTCTCATGCCTCCCTGTCCTGCCCCCACTTGCTAGTGGCAGATGCAGGCGTCTGAGCTGCTTTTCCACTGAGGGAGTTACTGTTGGGCTTGTAATCTGTTGGTTTTAATTATTTATTTATTTTTCCTTTGTGCTATATTGCCCTCTGTGCTTCCAAGGCTCACCACAGACTTGGCAGGGAGAGTGTTTCCTGGTGTTTGGAAACCTCTCTTCTTAAGATTCCCTTCCCGAGATGGAGCTCCCTCCCCACCTCCTTTGTCTCTTTTTTCATCTTTTATATTTTTTCCCACCTGTTTTTGAGGACAATGATGCACTTTCCTGGGTACCTGATGTCCTCTGCCTGCATTCATAAGTTGTTTTGTGAAGTTTGTTCAGCGTTGAAATGTTCTTTCAATGTGAGGGAGAGAGTGGTCTCCGCATCCTATTCCTTCGCCATCTTAGGACCACCTCCTAAACTTCACTTTTAAATTGGAGGATAATTTGTTTCCAACGTTATGTTGGCTTCAGCAGTACAACAGTGTATATTAGCTTATGTAGACCAATGCCCATTTTTGTGTTTTTAATTATTTGTTGTTAGTTATACATTGTTCTAGGCCCTTCAGAAATATTTCTCATGTTTTGTCCATCCTATTCTTGAATGTTTTATCACCTTTACTACCATAACTTCCTAGTCTTTTTCAGGGACCCTGCCCGTTTTTGTTTTTGTTTTTGTTTTTGTTTTTGTTTTCCTTTCATTATGTCTTGAGTTTTTACCATGTTCCTTTGCCCACAGCATATTTTATGTCATCATAATTCCCTACTTACTGTGTTAATGGTTATTTCTTCCCATACTGCTGGGTTATAGTTATTGCTCCAAGTCTCCACTCCAAGTCAATAAAGTGGGTTGAGTGGCTAGTGTGGGCTTTGGACTGAGAGACTGACAACTATGTTCTTAAGTCTACAGCTGAGTCTTTCCTCTCATGTCTGTTCGTGTCATTTGTAGCTGTCTATGGGATTAGTCTGACATTAGGCTATCTATTTGCTGATGAGTTGGTGTGTGTATCTGTCTTGCTTGTTTGGTGTGAGACATCAGCCCTGGCTTGTGCAGGCAGTTGGGTGGAGTGCATCTTAGATTAAGGAGGAGGTTTCCATGGAGAATGTCATCAGTTAATATGCACTGTAGACAGGAATTCTCTGGCGTCCCATGAATCTGGTCTCAGTGCTGACACCTGAAAAGATCCGGCCCAACTTATGCTCAGAGAGCCACAGTAAGAGATAACATAGTAAGTGATTGAGGAGATTAAAAAAAAAAAACCATGATAAATGGCAAAATAAAAGCAAAGGTACCACAAATAACAAACATTACAGAGAGGAAAACGGTTTAAGAAAGGAAAGCAATGAAGTAAATCTAAAGGTAAAAAAAAAAAAGTCATCAGAGCAGAGTGTCAACTGAAGAATAAAGAATACAGTTATGAAAAGAGATTAGATACAGCTCCCAGAGAATAACAGAAAATCCCAGTTAATATTGAAATGTGCACCTGTTTAAAAAAATGAAAAGAAGCCACAGCAACAAAAGGCACAGAAAATAGGAAACCAAAATAAGAGCAGAAATAGTTCTGCAAAAAATAAAAATCTTAAAAGACCAAATCAATATGTAGTAACAAAGTAGCCTAAAACAGAGAAAAATAGTGCACCAACAACACAATAATTCAATGCAACTAAACACTAAAACATACTTCCTAGTTTCTCATCTGTCAATGTCCTAGTCCCAAACAGGATCCAGAGGACAGCTACACTTCTTTGGGAAACTCTCCAATATGGACAGAACTGGACTCTGGATCTAAAGACAGCTCTGGCTCAAAAGTCCTATAATTCCTGTGGATTCTAACAGCTTCCTGAGCCTGGGCATTTTCTTTTGTTTGGCCTCTTTTCATCTTTTGATGTATTCCATAACAGCTTCCTGAGCCAGGGCATTTTCTTTTGTTTGGCCTCTTTTCATCTTTTGACGTATTCCATAGATACAGGGTCTGTGTCATTAACAGTGTATATTTAATCTGCAGCATGGTTGGAAGATTTCCAATCCTCTTCCATAATGACTCATCCCTATGTTTCAGGTGTAATTTTTATCCTTCCTCACATGTAGTCACCAAAGGAGTCTGCCCTGAGAAACTTGTGGAGCACTGGGGTCTGCCTTGGACAGTACAGGGTGTGGTAGAGCTGCTTGGATTGTTGGAATCCTGGTGGTGCCAATTATGAATAGGAGCCATCAGCCATGGGCAGAAGAGATTTGGCCTTAATGAGACGCTTTTCTAGCCTGTGTTTGCAGGCACATTAGTGGTACTTTTGGCTCAACTTTCTATATCGCCTTGTAGTAGATGTTAACAGGCGGGAAGAGGATAGGCTACCAAGGTATCTATACCTCCTACTTGTGACACAGTAGTAAGATCCTGCCTCTTTGTCAGTTTGGAAATTCTCAAAAAGCATTTTCTGTTACACAACTACTTGAACGTGTTCCTTCAGGCCGTCTCCAAATAACCAACAGTAGTCCTCTCCAAGGATGGCTATCTAAATCCCATGTCCAGCTTCCAGATCGGTTGAGCTGCATTGCAGTTTGGGGCATATAGGGCCACAACACACATTGTCTGTGTGAATCGCACATTATACATATTATATTTCATCAGCTGTTTTACCTTGCTTCCTTGTAGACCAAAGTAATTTGCCCTTTAGTGAAGGGGCTTGCCTCATTCTGGAAATCTCTTCCCTGCTTCTCCATCTTCTACCACAAGGCACAGTTTTGTCTTGTTTCCTCCTATCTTCCTTTTCCAATCTTAATTCTTTTCCAGCCAGGTATCCCTGAAACCCACATGGGACACTGTGGTGACCAGGGCTTCTCCTAGAAGTTATCTGATGCGCTTGGAGAACTATTGTCCGTGTAGAAATATTATCTGTGATCCATTCATTGACAGAAATGGATTTCATATCCTCCTACATGTCAGCCTTCTTGAGACTTCTCAGGATTGCCTGGCAAGCTCGAATATTCTTTTTTCCTTGATAGTAAAACAGAAACATTAGTTGAGATGAATTAATCTGTTTGGTAGGAGGTTGCATATATGCACGCATAACTGGTACTATTTTGACTTCCAACATGCAATCAAACACATTGTGCTGTTGGTTTTGTTTTTCATTCCCCCTTGGAAACGTTTTTTAATGAGGAATTGTCATCAGCATGAAGAAATCCAGAACTTTCTACATAAAATATAGTAACAAATTGGGCTCAAAAAGTCACCACGTACATATCTAGCTAGTTTTTGCATATTCCTAATATTTTCCCAGAGTACAGATGTCTGATTTCGGATTTCGAAGTTTAACTCCATTCAGTGGGTGTCAAAGGTCAGAGACTGTCATGGACATATTTTAATTCTTGTAGAATAAGATGGGAAGTTCATAGAAAATTACCAGTTGGAACGTGACTACTTGATCAAGAGAGAAAAAAGCAACAGCAACAATGACCAAAAAATAAAATAAAAAACAAAAACAGTAATGTTTAGTTAGTGTTTTAATAAGAGTTGCATATGAATTGATGTCTGTATCTTAGAAAAAACAAGGGGATAACATACAATCATCTATATCTGCTTAATTGTCTCTGGTAATGACTTGGACACTGTAAATCACACACTAATCAAATAAATAAATAATAATTTTGGAAAACTCTTAGAAATAAGTATACCAGAATTCCTTATCTGTCTCCTGGGAAACATGTATGCTAGTAAATGTGCAACAGTTAGAATTGGACATGGGATGATGTACTGGTTCAAAGTCAAGAAAGGAATAAGTCAAAGCTATATATTGTTTCCCTGTTTAATTCCTGTGCAGAAAACATCATGATAAAATAAAATCCTAGATGAAGCACAAGCTGGAAGCAAAACTTATGTGGGATATATGAATAACCTTAGTTATCCCAATGACAACACCCAAATGACAGAAGAGCAATAGGAACTAATGTGCCTCTTGATGAACGTAGAATCTGTTTCAAGTACAGACATCTTAAATGAGATATTCCTACATAAGAGATGAAATTCTCAGTTTCATATATGAAAACCTATATGTAGATCTCAGAATGTGATATACAAAATTCTCTGTTATTCACATATACAAATCTGGGGACAGAGTTTCCAACTCAAAATATGGAATTTTCTGTCCATCTCACCTGAAAGTATGGACACAAAATTTTCTGCATATTATGTGGATTTTTTCATGTTAGAGTTATGAACATCTGGATACAGATTCTTTGACAGGAAATATGAAAATATTTATTTCACATATCAAAACATGGTCACAGGTTTCCTCATGAAATATGGAATTTTTTCATATTTTTCATTTGAAAATCTTTGTGCTGTCTTTCCTTTATGAAATACTGCATAGTGTCTATTTAACATCTGAAAAACTTTCATTAATTTTCCTACAAGAAATGTTGAATTTGCCCACAGATGTTCATGCTTGAGCCATGAAATTCTTTATGTTTACATCAAGAAAGTTTGGATAAAGGTCTTCTGTAATGATATTTTGAATTCTGTTTATTTCACATTCAAAAATCTTGAGAGAAATGTTCTCATATGAAATATGAAATCTCAATTATTCCCATATGAATTTTTTCCAGATTTATTCACATGATATATAGAATTTTCAACGATTCAGAAATTAAGATTTGAACTAAGCAGTCAAACATCGAGCAGCTATATTTCATGTTTTTTCCGTATAACAAACAGAGTTTTCTGTATTTCTTTGATGAAAGTCAGTGTAAAAATTTCCTTATATGAAATAGTGCATTACTATATTTTACACATGTAAAATCAAAACCCTTATGATTATACCATGGAAATGATAAATACATTCAGGAGACTTTATCTGATAGAGTGCCTGAAGACCAATTGGTGAAGGTTTGTGATAGTGTATTGGAAGCAGTGGTCAAGACATTCTCCATGAAAAAATAAAAATGCAAAATGGCAAAGTGATGAGGCCTTACTAAGAATGGAGAAGAAGAGAGAAGCTAAACAAAAAGGGGAAAGGAAAACTATACACATTTGAATGAAGAGCCCCAATGAATAACAAGGAGAGAAAGAACCTTCCTCAGTTATTGATATGGAAAAAAAAAAAAAGGAAATAAAAACAATGGAAAAGCCTACTGATCTCTTCAAGGAAATCGGGGATGCCAAGGGAAAATATCATTCAAAGAGGATCACAATAAAGGTGAGAGATTGTACAGACTTAACAGAAGCAGAAGCTGTTAAGAGAGGTGGCAGGAATACACAGATAAACTATGCACAAAAGATCTTCATGACCCAGTTAAGCACGATGGTGTGATCACTTACCTAGAGCCAAATGTCCTGGAATGAGAAGTCAAGTGGGACTTAGGAAGCATAACTACAAACAACTTTAGTGGTGGTGATGAAATTCAGTTGAGCTCTTTCAAATTCTAAAAGATGATGCTGTGAGTGTGCTGCCCTCCATAGACCAGCAAATTTGGAAGACTCAGCTGTGGCCAGAGGACTGGAAAATATCAGTTTTCTTTCCATCTGCAAAAAAAAAAAAAAAAGAAGGCAATCCAAAGAATGTGCAAATTGCCGCTTAAATGCACACATCTTTCACACTCGCAAAGTAGTGCTCAAAATTCCCCAAGCCAGGGCTTCAAGAGAATGTCAACCATGAGCTTTCAGATTTTTACGTTCAATATAGAAAGCTCAGAGGAATCCGAGATCAAATTGCCAACACCTGCTGGGTCTCCAAAGAGCAAGAGAACACCAGGAAAACATCTACTCCTATTTGACTATGCCAAAGACTCTGTGTAGATCACAACAAAACGTGGAAAATTCTTCAAAACATGGAACTATTAGAGCATGTTACATCCCTCCCAAGAAATCTGTGTGCAGGTCAAGAAGCCACCTTATGGAAAAGACATGGAACAACTGACTAGTTCCGAGTTGGGAAAGGAGTATGTCAAGGCAGTATGTCACCCTCTGTATTGAACTTGCATGTAGAGAACATCATACAAAATTCCACATTGGGTGAAACAGGGTTTGCAATCAAGGTTGCTGGGAGAAATTTCAGTAACCTCAGATAGGCAGATGACATGATTTATATGGCAGAATATGAAAAGAACTACAGAGCCTCCTGAGGAAAGTGAAAAAGGAAAGTAAAAAATGTGACTGAAAACTCAACATTCAAATGACAGTCATTGCATCTGGTGCCATCACTCAAGACATAAATATGGGGAAACAATGGAAACTGTGAGCATCTTTATTCGGGAGGCTTCCAAAATCACTGCAGATGGTGACTCTTGTCAGGAAATTAAAATATGTTTTCTCCTTAGAAGGAAAGTTATGACCAGGCTAGACAGCATATTATAAAGCAAAGTTCAGTCCAGTCAATGTTATGCATAGAGGTGAGAATTGGATTATAAGAAAGTTGACCTTCAAAGATTCAATGCTATTGAAATGTAGTGTTGGAGAAAACTCTTGAGAGTCCCTTGGAATGAAAGGCGATGAAAGGGTCAATTCTAAAGGAAATCAGTCGGGAATACTGTTTGGAAGTGCTGATGCTGAAACTGGAACTTGAATAATTTGGCCACCTAATATGAAGGACTGACTCGTTGGGAAAGAGCCTCATGCTGAGAAAGATTGAAAGCTGGAGGAGCTGATGAAGACAGAAGATGAAATACGCACTAACTCGTTGGGCATGGGTTTGAGCAGGCTCTCTGAGTTGGTGATGGAAACAGAAGCCTGGCATGCTGCAGTCCATGGCATCAGAAAGAATCAGTCACGACTGAGTGACTTAATGGAACTCACCTTACTTAGGTTCTCAGCTAAAGGACTCTTACTATCAGCTGATAATCCTCACATTTCCTATTGTTCCCTAAGATTTTTCACTGTTTCCTCAGAGATTCAGCCAGGATTATGTTTGTTTGTTGTTGTTGTTGTTTGTTTTTTATGTTTTTGTTTTTTTTTCCTCTTATATGTGTAAAGATTCCTTGGAAATAGTGGATGGAAGGGGCATAATTTACAGAAAGTGGTAGAGGAAAGTAAACACATCAGGAAGGCAGCATGACATTGTCAAAAGGATACAGTGGATTAGGAATTCGTGTATACCCGTGGTGGATTCATGTCAATGTATGGCAAAACCAATACAGTATTGTAAAGTAAAATACAGTAAAAATAAAAATTAAAAAAAAAAAAGGATACAGTACTCCCTTTTAATTCTTCCCACTGATTTCCTTCTAAATCCTGAGGGTAAGACCTGACCAATACTGCTGACTGCTCTTTGCAAAGGGCAGTAATCTAGACATTGCTGTCTATTGCTTTAGTGATGACACAAAGCAAGCCCATCATGGTAATCATGCCTCTGTTAAGATCCCCTAATCAAGACAATAGACTGCAGTAGCCATTGGGGAGCTTAGAAGATCACAAGGACTCCCACAACAGTTGGAGTCACCTGGGCCTTTACCACAGAGGGTTGGCAAGATGTGATGAGGTCACCTTATTCATGACAAAAGTTCTCATCGATGGCCACCAGTCTTATTGCCACCCCTCTGGATTTGTGAGAACCCCAAAACCACGATTCTAGCTTGCAAAGTATATAAGTGTGATTGGAGTAAAATTGTCCCCCATTATAAATGTGTTACTGTTAATTTCCCCTTTCCGACTTGCTTGCATTTACCTTATATGTGAAAGTGCTTCTAAATAGCGCAACTAGTTACACCTCATTGTTATATATAAGCATTACACTCATTAGTAATGGAATCACCTTATCTCCAGTGAGCACAGAACATCCTCCAAGATAGATAGAATCCTGTGCCATAAAACTACCCTTGGTGAATTCAAAAAGAAGAAAAGAAAAAGAAATAATTTCAAGCACCTTTTTCATTCACAATTAAGTAAGATTAGGTGTCCACTGTAGAGGAAAACAAAATTTAAAACTCTAGCATATGGAGGCTAAATCACACACATCGGAATAACCAACAGATCACAAAAGAAATCAAAATGGAAACCAAAGTTAAATACAAACAAATGAAAAAAAGGGCAATAACCCAAAATGGATTCAGTAACTGGTAGTGTTACAGAGATGCATAACATATAAGCCTGCCTGAGAGAAGAAAAGGAACATTAAAGAATCAGCCTACCTTTACATCTAAAGCAAATAGAAAAATAAAAGAGTTTCCCCAAAATTAGTAGAATGAAAGGCATCATAAAAATCAGAGCAGAAATAAGTGAAAAAGAAACAAATGTGGCTATGGCAAAATTCAATATAATGAATACCTGATTCTTAAAGACAAAAGTCAAAAACAAAGTATTAGCTAGAATGATCAAGAAAAATGAAGGGGTGGGGGAGGCTGGAGGAGAATCACAATAATAAAATTACAAATGAAAATGGAGAACTTACAACAGAAATCACAGTAATACAAAGGTCATAAGAGATTACTGTGAGAAATTATATGAATGGACAACATTGAAGAAATGGAGAAATACTTAAGAAACAATAACAGTTCATAACTGAAGGAGTAAGAAGTAGAAAATCTTAAGAGATGCATCTGAATCATGGAAATTAAAGCTCAAATCAACAACGTTTCAACAATTAACCATGACCGGATAGTTTCACATTAAAAAAAAAAAATCCTGCATTTTTTTTTTTAAATATAATTTACCAAAAAAGTTTTAGGGAAGAACAAGTACTTAATCAACTCCAACACTTCAGGAAAATTGCAGAGGGGGGTAAACTCCCCATCTCAATCTATGAGACCACAATCACCCTAATACCAAAAGCAGACAAAGATGCAACAAAGGAAGCAAACTACAGGCCGATATCACTATACATATTGGTAAACTTAGATATAAAAATTTTCCTGCAACTTCTAGCAAACAAAATCCAAAAACATATTGAAAAAGTCATACATCATTACCTTAAACACACATTGGCTTCATCCCAGAGATGCAAGGATTCTTCAATATTTGCAAATCAATCAATCAATATGATACACCATATTAAAGTAAAAGATTAAAAGCCATACGATTATCTCAATAGATGCAGAGAAAGTCTTTGACAATTTTCAACACCTGCTTATGATAACTTTCCAGAAAGCAGGTATAAAAAGAACGTATCTCAACACCATAAAAGCTTTATATGACAAAAACCACAGGAAACAGTATCTTCAATGGTGAAAAATTGACAGTATTTCCTCTAAAATCAGGAACAAGGCAATGGTGCTCATTCTCACAACTATTCAACATTGATTTGAAAGTCCTAGCCAAAGCAGTCAGAGAGGAAAACGAAATAAAAAAGGATCCAGGATGTTAAAAAAAGAAAGGAAACCCTCACTGTTTGCAGATGACATGATCCTCTACATAGAAAGCCCTAAAGACATCACAAGGATATTACTAGAGCAAATTGATGAATGTGAAAATGTTGTGGGTTATAAATTATTACACAGAAGCCCCTTGCATTGCTATATATGAACAATAAGATAACAGAAAGAGAAATTATGCAAACAATCCTGTTCACCATTGCAGTGAAAATAATAGCATATTTGGGGTAAATTTACATAAAGAAACAAAAATAATTATATGTATACCTAGACAACTGTAAAACAATGATAACAGAAACGAAAAGTGAGACAAACAGATGGACAGTTTCACAAGGTTGATGGACTTGAAGAAACATTATAGTGAAAATGAACATGCAAACTATATGATGCAATCCATACGTTCAATGCAACTCTTATCAAGTTACCAATGGTATTCTTCAGGGAACTAGAACAAATACTTTTACAGTATGTATACGTTCACAGCAAGTACAGAGGCACATGGAAAACTCTAATAGCAAAACCAATCTTGAGAAAGAAGAATGGAAATGCCAGAATCAACCTGCCTGATTTCAGAATTCACTACAAAACTAGCACAAAGACAGAAATCTAGCTTAATGGAACAAAACAGAAAGCCTACAGAAGAATCCTCACACCTAGGAAATCATAATTTTGACAACAGAAGTGAGAATATACAATAGAGAAAAGAAAATCTCTTTAACAATTGGTGCTGGAAACGATGACCAACCAGCTGTAAAAGAATGAAACCACAACCCTTCCTAACACTATATGCAAAACTAAACTCAAATGGATTAAATGCTCCCCAGACAGGCATTTTGCTTTCTTGCATTTCTTTATCTAAGGGGTGATCTTGATTCTTGTCTGCTGTACAACTCCATGAACCTCCAACCATAGATCATCAGTCATGCTGTCTATCAGATCTAGTCCCTGAAATCTTTGCTTGGGTATCAGAACTCTGCTGAGGATGGCTTCGGTTGATCCTGTCACTGCTCTTGGCCCCACAGGGTTAGGGTGACAGGGTTGGCTGTGTTTTCTAACCTGGAAGCTGAAAGGAAACAACCACTTTGAAAGGGCCTCTGGACAGTAAATGGTAGATATCAATTTTTGTGGCACTGATGAGTTACGGCACTTAGCAGGATGCTGTCCCTTTGTATCTCTATATTTACTGATGCTTCATCTGTAAATTTATATCCATAGAGAGAAGTCCATTCTTAAATATGGAATTCACTGAATGTCACATACTGACATGTGGGCAAAGTTTTCCTACATGAAGCATCAGTTCAGTTCAGTTCAGTTCATTCGCTTAGTCGTGTCCAACTCTTTGCGACCCATGAACAGCAGCATGCCAGGCCTCCCTGTCCATCACCAACTTCCGGAGTTCACTCAGACTCGGGGTCCATCGAGTCAGTGATGCCAGCAAGCCATCTCATCTCCTGTCATCCCCTTCTCCACCTGCCCCCAATTCCTCCAAGAATCAGATTATTTTTCAGTGAGTCAATACTTCTCATATGGTGGCCAAAGTACTGGAGTTTCAGCTTCAACATCACTCCCTCCAAAGAAATCCCAGGGCTGATTTCCTTTAGAATGTGCTGGGTGGATCTCTTTGCAGTCCAAGGAACTCTCATGAGTCTTCTCCAACACCAGAGTTCAAAAGCATCATTTGTCCAGTGCTCAGCCTTCTTTGTAGTTCACCTCTCACATTCATACATGACCAGAGGAAAAACCATAGATGACTAGATGGACCTTTGTTGTCAAAGTAATGTCTCTGCTTTTGAATATGCTATCTAGGTTGGTCACAATTTTTCTTCCAAGGAGTAAGCATCTTTTAATTCCATGGCTACAATACCTATCTGTAGTGATTTTGGAGCCCAAAAATGAAAGTCTGGCACTGTTTCCACTGTTTCCCCATCTATTTCCCATGAAATGATGGGACCGGATGCCATGATCTTCATTTTCTGGATATTGAGTTTTAGGCCAACTTTTTCACTCTCCACTTTCATTTTCATCAAGAGGCTTTTTAGTTCCTCTTCACTTTCTGCCATAAGGGTTGTGTTATCTGCATGTCTGGGGTTATCGATATTTCTCCTGGTAACATGCATCCAGGCTGTGTTTCTTGTGTTTCCAGTCCTGCGTTTCTCATGATGTACTCTGCATATAAGTTAAATAAGCAAGGCGACAATATACATACTTGAAGTACTCTTTTTCCTATTTGGAACAAGTCTGTTGTTCCATGTCAAGAGGCAGGTCAGGTGGTCTGGTATTCCCATCTCTTTCAGAATTTTTCACAGTTGCTTGTGATACAGAATCAAAGGCTTTGGCATAGTCAATAAAGCAGAAATAGATAATTTTTCTGAAACTCTCTTGCTTTTTCCACGACCCAGCGGATGTTGGCAATTTGATCTCTGGTTCCTCTGCCTTTTCTAAAACTAGCTTGAATATCTGGAATTTCTCGGTTCACATATTGCTGAAGCTTGGCTTGGAGAATTTTGAGCATTTCTCTACTAGCGTGTGAGATGAGTGCAATTGTGCGGTAGGCTGACCATTTTTTGGCATTGCCTTTCTTTGGGATTGGAATGAAAATTGACCTTTTCCAGTTCTGTGGCCACCTCTGAGTTTTCCAAATTTGCTGGTATATTGAGTGCATCACTTTCACAGAATCATCTTTCAGGATTTGAAATATAGAATTCAGTATTTCATATATGAATACATGCATGCAATTTTCCTCTGGGAAATATGAAATTCTCCACATTTCATCTGTGAAAATGACAGCAAAAGCTTAGAAAACAAAACTGGAATTCTCTATTTCATATGAAATATGCGTGCATGTTTTAACACTTGAAATTAGGAATTTTATGTTTTATTCATGTGAGAAATAGGGTCTTATGTTTTATCCATATATTGTCGAATTTTCCTTGTTTCACTTATAAACATCTGACTATTTATTTTAGCACACAAAAGATTGAAATTTTATTTTTACATATATGTAAATCAGGGCACTGATATTCCTCTAAGTATGGAATACTCCATATTGCACATATGAAACCCTAGGCAGAGATTTAACCCGTCAAATATCAAATTTTCCTTATATCATTCAGGAAAAGGTAGGTCATGCTTTTCCTACATGAAATATTCACTTCTCTATATTTCAAAAGTGAAAATCTCAGCATATGTTTTGCTACGTGAAATATGGATTTCTGGATTTTTGAACTTTAAAATGCTAGGCACTCCAGGATCGGTCTCATCCTGGACCATAAACCTAGCTTTGGTAAATTTAAAAAGTAATGAAGTAATTCCAAGCATTTGTTCTGAACACAGTGCCTCAAGTTTTGATACTAATTACAGGAAACAAAACAAAACAAAATAACTCTAAAAACCCCTATATATGTAGGCCGAACAACAAACTTCTGTATAACGAACAAATCAGAGAAAAATTAAAAGATGAAATCAACATATGCACAGAAATAAATGAAAACAAAATAACCCCAAACTAATGGGACACTGTAAAAGCAGCGCTAAGTGGAAAGATCATAGCAATACAGGCTTACCTCCAGAAACAAGAAATAAATTAAGTGATTCAATTAAGCTAACACATAAAGCAAAAAAAAAAGCAAGAAATTAAGAATGCCAGGGCAAGTAAAAGGAAATAAATTGTAAAAATTAGGACAGAAATAAATTAAAAAAAAAAATAGACCAAGCAAAAATTTTGACAAAGCTAACAGCTGGTTATTTAAGAGGATAAATACATTGAAAAACCATTACCCAGAGTCATCAAGAAACAAAGGGAGAGGAATCAAATCAACAAAATCAGAAATGAAGATGGAGGAATTCCAACTGGCAACACAGAAATAATAAGGATCATAAGAGAGAATTATCAGGAACTATGTGCCAATAAAATGGATGAGCAGGAAGATATGGACAAATTCTTAGAAACTTCCCAAAACTGAAGCAAGAGGGAATAGAAAATCTTAACAGACATGTTACAAGCATGGAAATCGAAACTATAATCTGAAATCTTCCAGCAAACAAAAGCTCAGGACCAGACGACTTCACAGCTGAATTCTACCAAAAAATTTGAGAAAAGCTAACATCTATTCTACTCAAATTCTTCTAGAAAATTGGAGAAGAAGGGAAACTTCCAAACTCATTCTATGAGGCCACCATCCCCCTAACACCAAAGCCAAACAAAGATGACACACAAATAAAGAACTACAGGACAATAACACTGATGAACATAGATGCAAAAATATTTAACAAAAGCCTAGCAAATATAATCCAACACCATATTAAAAATATTATACATCATGACAAAATGGGCTTTATCACAGGATTCTAAGATTCTTTAATATTCTCAAGTCAATCTATGTAATACACCACGTTAACAATTTTAAAGATAAAAACCATATGATTACCTCAACAGATGCAGAGAAGGCCTTTGACAAAATCAACATCAATTTATGATAACAACTCTCCAGAAAGAAGGAATAGAATGAACATACCTCGACACAATAAAAGCTATCTATGACAAAATCACAACAAAGATGACCCTCAATGGTGAAAAATTAAAAGCATTCCCCCTAAAGTCAAGAACAGGAAAAAAGTGTCCACTCCCACCACTACTATTTAACATAGTTTTGGAAGGTTTAGCCATAGCAATCAGAGAAGAAAAAGAAATGAAATTAATCCAGATTGGGAAAGAAGAATTAAATCTCTCACTCTTTGAGGATATCATGACCCTCTACATAGAAAACCCAAAAGACCTACCAAAGACCTACCAGAAAATTACTAGAGCTAAGGAATGAATATAGTAATGTTTCAGGATATAATATTAACATCCAGAAGCCCCTAGCATACCTACACACTAACAATCAGAAAAAAAGAAAGACAATAAGGAAACATTCCCATTCATCATTGTAACGAAACGAGGAAAATATTTAGAAATAAATGTACCCAAGGAAACCAAATACCTATATATAGAAAACTATAAAACACTGATGAAAGAAATCAAAGAGAACATAGATGGAGAAATGTACCATGTTCATGAATTGGAAGTGTCAATATAGTGAAAATGAGATTGATTCAAAGCAATCCCTGTCAAGCTAACAATGGTATTTTTCACAGAACTATAACAACTAATTTAACAATTTGTGTGGAAATAGCATACGCCTCCAATAACCAAAGCATTCTTGAGAAAGAAGAATGGACCTGAAGGAATCAACCTGCTTGACTTCAAGCTATACTACAAAGCTATAATCATCAAGAAAGCATGGTACTGGCATAAAGGCAGAAATAGATCAATGGAATAAAATAGAATGCCCAGAGATAAAGCCACACACCTATGGACAACCTCTCTTTGACAAGGGAGGCAAGTATATACAACGGGAAAAAAAAAATCTCTTTAACAAGTGGTGCTCGGAAAACTGGTCAGTCACTTAGAATGAAACTAGCAATGAAAGACCATGTCATACTGTTCAGAATGCATACTATCCAAAAGTATACAGACAATAAATTCTGGAGAGGCTGTGGAGAAAAGGGATCCCTTTTACACTGTTGGTGGGACTGCAAACTAGGATTAGAACTATGGCAAAAGTGTGAAGATTAGTTAAAAAATACAAATAAAAAACTGGAAACAGAACTTCCATATGAACTAGCAATCCCACTGGTGAGCATACACACCAAGGAAACCAGAATTGAAAGAAACGTGTGTACTCTAAGGTTCATCATAGCAGTGTTTATAATAGCCTGGACATGAGTGCAACCAAGATGTCCATTAGGAGACATGTGGATAAGAAATCTTTGGTACATATGCACAGTAGAATATTACTCATCTATTAAAAATAACTCATTTGAATCCATTCTAATGAGGTGGATTAAACTGGAGCCTATTATACCGACTGAAGTCAGGACAAAAAAAAAAAAAAACACACCAATACAGCATACTAATGCATATATATGGATTTTAGAAAGATGGTAACAATGACGCTATATGTGAGGCAGCAATATAGACACGGATGTACAGAAGAGTCTTTTGGATTCTGTAAGAGAAGGCGAGGGTGGGATGATTTGAGAGGATAGCATTGGAACATGTATATTATCATAAGTGAAACAGATCTCCAGTTTGGGTTTGATACATGAAAGAAAGTGCTCAGGGCTGGTGCATTGAGATGATCCTGAGAGATGGGAGTGGGAGAGAGGTGGAAGGAATGTTCAGCATCAGGAACACATGTAAACCCATGGCTGAATCATGTCAGTGTATGGAAAACACACTATAATATTTTAAAGTAATTAGCCTCCGTTAAAATAAATAACATTTTAAAAAGTGTACTTAAAATAATTTTTTTTAAAGTGTGCTGGACTTCTCAGGGACCCAGGGGCTTTAGAATTTCCCTGCCAATGCAGGAGACATAGTTTTGATCCTTGGTCTGAGGAGATGGCACATGCTACCAATCTAGATAACCCCTTTTTCCTGAACTACCTAACATGGGTGCCCTAGGGCTTCTGTTTTGCAAAAGAAGGGAGTACTATAAGAAGCTAGCTCACTGCAATAAAAGTAGTCCCCATTTACTGCAACTTTAGAAATTTTGTGCACAGCAATGAAGAAAGTGCAGCCATAAATACATTCTAAAAATTATAAATAAATACATTCTAATTTTTTAAATTTCTTCCATGTAATATGAATTCCTGTATTTCACTGAATATCCAGATGTTCAATTGACTGCTTGAAATATGAAATTCCTATATGTCAAATATTAAAATCAAGCACACTATTCGCAAATGAAATACAAATTGTCTACGTTTCACTTATGTCTTTTGGTGTAGATTTTCCTATATGATTCTCTACATTTCACATAAGAAAATATAGATGTCAATAGTATATGAAAGCTGGAATTCTCTATAATTCACATTTGAAATTCAGGATGACTATGCTTCCTACTGCAGATAAGAAATTCCCTAATTTTGTATGAAAATCTGGATGTAGATTTTTTTAGATGAATAATGCAAATTGTTTCTCTACTTTTTAAATTTGTCTTAATTTAGCAATAAGCAATTCATGATCTGAGCCATAGTCAGCTCTCAGTCCTGTTTTTGCTGATTATATATAGCTTCTCCATCTTTGGCTGCAAAGAAAAGAATTAATGTGATGTCAGTCCTAAACATCTGGTGATTCCATGTGTAGAGTCTTCTCTTGTGTTGCTGGACTTGGCTGTGTGCTATATGCTGGACCAGGGTGTGTGCTATAAGCTGTGTGTTGTCTTGGCAGAACTCTGTAAGCCTTTGACTGGATTCCATTTGCAATCCAATGCCAAATTTGTCTGTTACTCCAGGTATCTTTTGACTTTCTACATTTGCATTCCATTCCTCTATGGTGAAAATGACTTCTTTTTTTTTGGATGTTAGTTCTAAATGATCTTGCAAGTCTTCATGCAACTGTTCCACTTCAGCTACTTCAGCATAACTGGTCAGTACACAGACTTAGATTACTGTGCTATTGAATGGTTTGTCTTGGAAACGAACAGAGATCCTTCTGCTTGCTACACGTCTTCTGATCTGTCACCTTCATTGCTTCATCACCTGTGGAAAGACACACATCCACACAGAAAACACACACACGCACACAAACAGGCCACAAACACATATAGACACAAACTATAGTTCAAGGCACAGGGAAATAGGCAAACAGGGAACATGCATGTTTTTGTACCTGAAGAGGCAGTGTTTCATATGAAATATAGAGATTATGATGTTTTCATAAGAAAATCTCCTTTCTGATCTAAAATATGATATAGAGAAGTCCAACAAACTAGATAGAAACTAGCAGCTAAAGTGGTGATACAGCAAATATAGAACATTACACATTTCATGGAACAAATTCTTTTTTTTTAATATTTCAGAAATTCAAACACTCTACTTTATGAATAATGGTGGTGTCAAGATTTTCATTTGTGAAATAGAGAGAATTTAAATTTTATACTGGTTCTCCTTATCTTCAGAATGACATTGCCAAAATTTTCACTTGTGAAATATACATATTTACACATTTAATGGTAGAGAATCACTACCCAGATTTTCATACATAAGGTGGAGAGAATTCCACCTTGCATGTAACACAAACAGCTTCCATATTGTCATGAAATGAAACAAAAAAGGCAATATATCATTTACTAAATCCACCATCACTATTTTTTAATGTAAAAATGTTGGGGATTCTACATTTGAGTTTAGTTCAGTTCAGTCTCTGGATCTAGCCCAACTCGTTGTGACCCCATGGACTGCAGCATGCCACGATTCCCTGTCCATAACCCTGTCCATCACCAATGCCTGGAGCACACTCAAACTCATGTCCATCGAGTCGGTGATTCCATCCAACCATCTCATTCTCTGTTGTCCTCTTCTCCTCCTGCCGTCAATGTTTCCAACATCAAGGTATTTTCACATGACTTAGTTATTCATACCACGTGGCAAAATTATTGGAGTTTCACCTTCAGAAACAGTCCTTCCAATGAATATTCAGGATTGATTTCCTTTAGCCTCCTTAAAGCCAAGAGACACTTCAGAGTCTTCACCAACAGCACAGATTAAAAGCATCAATTCTTCCTCACTCAGCTATTTTTAGAGTCCAAATCTCACATCCAACATGTCTGCTAGGAAAACCATAGATTTCACCATGTGGACCTTTGTTGGCAAAGCAATGTCTCTGCTTTTCAATCTTTTGTTTAGTTTGGTCGTAGCTTTCTTCCAAAGAGTACGCTTTACTTTCATGGTGCAGTCAACATCTGCAGTAATTTTGGAACCTCCCAAATAATGTTTTTTGCTCTTTCCATTGTTTTTCAATCCCTTTGCTAAACAGTGATTGGATCGGAAGTCATGATCTTGTTCTCTGAATGGTGAATTTGTAAGCCAGATATTTCCCTCTTCTCTTCAATTTTCATTAAGAGGCTCTTTAGTTCTTCTTCACTTTCTGCCATAAGTTTGATGTCATCTACTTCTCTTAGTTTATTGATATTTCTCCCAGGAGTATTAATTCAAGCTTTAGCTGCATCCAACCTGCCATTTCGCATATTGTATACTGAATCGAATTTAAATAAGCAGGGTGACAATATACAGCCTGGAATAATCCTTTCCTGATTTGAAGGCAGCCTGTTGCCCCATAGCCCGTTGCTTCTTGACTTGGATACAGATTTCTCAGGAGACAGGTCAGGTGGTCTGGTTTTCCCACCACTTTATTATTTTTATTGTAACAATTATTTTTGTGATCCCCACAGTCAAAGGCTTCTGTATAAAGAATGAAACAGAAGTAGATTTTTTCTTTCTTTTTTTTTTCTTTTCTTTTACTTCCTTTTTTATTTTATTTTATTTTATTCATTAATTTTATTTATTTATTTATTTATTTATTTATTTATTGAGATCTCTCGCCTTTTTGATGATCCTGCAGATGTTGGCAATATGATCTTTTGTTCCTCACATTTTCTAAATCCAGCTTGAATATGTGCAAGTTCATTGTTCAGAAATTTTTAAAGCCTGGACTGGAGAATGCTAAGCGATACTTTCAACCATTTAACATGAGGGCAAATGTGTGGTGGTGGGAATCTTCCTTGGTAATGCCTTTCTTTAGAATTGGACTGAAAACTGAACTTTTCCAGTCCTGTGAAAACTGCTGAGTTTTTTCAAATTTACGAACATTTTTGGTGTAGCACTTTCATAGAATCATCTTTTAGTCTGTGAAATAGCTCTAATGGAATTCCGTTGGCTCCACTAGTTTTCTCCATACTGATGCTTCATAAGGATGGCTTGACTTCACATTCCAATATTGCTGGCTCTAGGTGAGTGTTCACATCATCATTGTTATCTGAGTGTTGAAGATCCTTTGTGTATAGTTCAAATGTGTATTATTGATACCCTTTTTTAAATATTCCATGTCTGTTAAGTCTATACATTTCATTGTCTTTATTTTGACCATCTTTGCATGGAATGTTCCCTTGGAGTCCCTAATTTTCTTGAAGAGATCTAGTATTTTCCATTCTATTATTTTCCTTTACTTCTTTGCGTTGTTCACTGAGGTAGGATTTCTTATCTATCCTTCCTCTTCTTTGGAACTCTGTGTTTAGTTCACTTCAGTTCAGTAGCTCAGCTGTATCTGACTCTTTGCGACCCCATTAATTGCAGCATGCCAGGCCTTCCTGGCCATTACCAACTCCCAGAGTTCACTCAAACTCACATCCATCAAGTCTGTAATGCCATCCAGCCATCTCATCCTCTGTCGTCCCCTTTCCCAACTGAACCAAATCCATCCCAGCATCAGTGTCTTTTCCAATAAGTCATCTCTTCACATGAGGTGGCCAATGTACTGGAGTTTCAGCTTTAGCATCATTCCTTCCAAAGAACACCCAGAGCTAATCTATAGGATGGACTGGTTGGATCTCCTTGCAGTCCAAGGGACTCTCAAGAGTCTTCTCCAACACCACAGTGCAAAAGCATCAATTCTTTGGCGCTCAGTCCAATTCTTACATCTATATATGACCACTGGGAAAACCATAGTATTGACTAGACGGATCTTTGTTGGCAAAATAATATTTCTGCTTTTCAATATAATACACTGTCTAGGTTGGTCATAACTTTCCTTCTAAGTAGTAAGCGTCTTTTAATTTCATGGCTGTAGTCACCATCTGCAATCATTTTGGAGCCCCCCAAAATAAAATCTGACACTGTTTCCACTGTTTCCCCATCTATTTTCCATGAAGTAATGTGACTAGGTGTCATGATCTTAGTTTTCTGAATGTTGAGATTTAAGCCAATTTTTTCACTCTCCGGTTTCAATCCTTTGCCAAGAGGGTCATGTTATCTGCATATCTGAGTTTATTGACATTTCCTCCAGCAATCTTGATTCCAGCTTGTACTTCTTCCAGCTCAGCATTTCTTATGTTGTACTCTGCATATAATTAAACAATCAGGGTGACAATATACAGCCTTGACATACTCCTTTTCCTATTTGGAAGAAGTTTGTTGTTCCATTTAATTTCTAACTATTGCTTCCTGACCTACATATAGTTTTCTCAAGAGGCAGATCAGGTGGTCTGGTCATCCCATCTTTTTCAGAATTTTCCACAGTTTATTGTGATCTACACAGTCAAAGGTGTTGGCATACTCAATAAAGCAGAAATAGATGTTTTTCTGGAAATGTTTTTTTTTAATTTTTTTTACTTTTTTTGATGATCCATCAGTAGTTGGCAGTGTGATCTCTTGTTCTTCTGCCTTTTCTAAAACCAGCTTGAGCATCTGGAAGTTCCTGGTTCACGTATTGCTGAAGCCCGGCTTGGAGAATTTTGAGCATTACTTTACTAGTATGTGAGATGAATGCAATTGTATGGTAGTTTGAGCATTCTTTGGCATTGACGTTATTTGGGATTGGAATGAAAACTGACCCTTTCCAGTCTTGTGGCCATTGCTGAGTTTTCCAAATTTGCTGGCATATTGAGTGCAGCACTTTCACAGCATCATCTTTCTAGATTTGAAATAGGTGAACTGGAATTCCATCACCTCCACTAATTTTTTTTTCGTAATGATGCTATCTAAGCCTCACTTGACTTCATATTCAAGGATGTCTGGTTCTAGATGAGTAATCACACCATCGTGATTATTTGTTCATAAAGATTTTTTTTTTTTTTTGTCATTTCTTCTGTATATTCTTGAGACCTCTTCTTAATATCTTCTGTTTCTGTTAGGTCCATACAACTTCTGCCCTTTATCTAGCCCATCTTTGCATGAAATATTCCCTTGGTATCTCTAATTTTCTTGAAGAGATCTTCAGTCTTTCCCATTCTTTTGCTTTGCTCTCTTTATTTGCATTGATCGCTGAGGAAGGTTTCTTATTTCTTCATGATATTCTTTGGAACTCTGCATTCAGATGCTTATATCTTTCCTCTTCTACTTTGCTTTTCATTTCTCTTCTTTTCACAGCTATCTGTAAGGCCTCCCCAGACAGCCATTTTGCTTTTTTTGCATTTATTTTCCCTTGGGGATTGCCTTGATCCCTATCTCCTGTACAATGTCAGGAACCTCAGTCTATAGTTCATCAGGCACTCTATCTATCAGATCTAGGCCCTTAAATCTATTTCTCACTTCCACTGTATAATCATAAGGGATTTGATTTAGGTCACACCTGAATGGTCTAGCGGTTTTCCCTACTTTCTTCAATTTAAGCCTGAATTTGGTAATAAAGAGTTCATGATCTGAGCCACAGTCAGCTCCTGATCTTTTTTTTTTTTTTTTTTTTTTTTTTTTTTGTTGACTGTATAGAGCTTCTCCATCTTTGGCTGCAAAGAATATAATCAGTCTGATTTCGGTGTTGATCATCTGGTGATGTTCATGTGTAGAGTTGTCTCTTGTGTTGTTGGAAGAAGGTGGTTGCTATGACCAGTGCATTTTCTTTGCAAAATTCTATTAGTCTTTCTCTGTTTCATTCCACATTCCAAGGCTAAATTTACCTGTTACTCCAGGTATTTCTTGATTTCCTAATTTGCATTTCAGATCCCTATAATGAAAAGGACATCTTTTGGGGGGTGTTAGTTGTAAAAGGTCTTGTAGATCTTCATAGAACCATTCAACTTCAGCTTCTTCAGCTTTACTGGTTGGAGGATAGACTTAGATTATTATAACATTGAATTGTTTGCCTTGGAAATTAACTGATATCATTCTGTTGTTTCTGAGATTGTATCCACATATTGCATTTTAGACCCTTTTATTGACCATGATGGCTACTCCATTTTTTCTAAGGAATTCCTGCCCACAGTAGTAGATAAAATACTCATCTGAGTTGAATTCACCCATTCCAGTCCATTTTAGTACACTGATTCCTAGAATTTCAAAGTTGTTGCAATCTTTTGTTTGACCGCTTCCAATTTGCCTTGACTCATGGACCTGACATTCCAGGTTCCTATGCAATATTTCTCTTTACAGCATTGGGCCTTTCCTTTATCACCAGTCACATCCACAACTGGGTATTGTTTTCACTTTGGCTACCTTCATTCTTTCTGGTTATTTCTCTCCTGATCTCTAGTAGCATATTAAGCACCACTGACCTGGGGAGTTCCTCTTTCAGTATCCTATCATATTGCCTTTTCAATCCTGTTTATGGGGTTCTCAAGGCAAAAATACTGAAGAGGTTTGTCATTTTCTTCTCCATGGATCAAATTCTCTCAGACCTCTCCACTATGAGCCTCCTGTCTTGTGTGGCCCTACAGGCATGGCTTAGTTTCATTGAGTTAGACAAGGCTGTGGTCCTCGTGTGATTAAATTGACTAGTTTCTGTGTTGATGGTTTCCATGTGTCTACCCTGTGGATATATCTTTCACTTTATCCTTTGCTTTAGCTTCCCTTCTTTTCTCAGTAATTTGAAGGGTATATTCAGACACATATTTTGCCTTTTTGCCTCCCCCCACCCTTGGGGATGGTTTTGGTCACTACCTTTTATACAATTTCACAAACCTCTGTCTGTAGTTACTCAGGAACTCTTTCTATGAGATCGAATCCCTGGGATATTTTTGTCACTTTCACTGTGTAATCATAAAGGGTACAATTTAGGTTCTCCATGAATAGTCTAGCGGTTCCCCTACTTTTTTCAATTTAAGTCTGAAATTGGCAATAAGAAGGTCATGATCTGTACCATAATAGATCCCAGTCTTATTTTTGCTGACTGTATATAATTTCTTCCTTTTTGCTGCAAATAAAAGAATAAGTCTGACTTTAGCATTGAAACTCTGGTAATGTCCATGTGTAGAGTCTTCTCTGGAGTTCCTGGAAGTGAGTGTTTTCTATAAGCCATATGTTCTCTTGGCAAAACTCTATTTCTTTTGAGTGGCTTTATTTTGTCCTCCAAGGCAAAATTTTCCTGTTACTCCAGGTGTCTCTACTTTTTCATGCCTTTCCCCTTTGAGGAAAATGACATCTTTTATGGGTGGAAGTTCTAGAAGTTCTTGTAGGTCTTCATAGAACTACACTACTTCAGCTTACTTGGCATTAATATTACTGGCACAGGCTTGGGTGACTCTAATATTGACTGGTTGGTTTTGGAAATAAACAGAGATCATTCTGTCGTTTTGGAGATTGCCTCTAAGTACTATATTTTAGACTCCTTGTTGACTAGGATGGCTACTTCATTTTTTTTTTCCTAAGGGCTTCTTGCCCAGAGTAGTAGACATAATGGTCATCTGAGTTAAAGTCACCCACTCTAGTTAATTCACTGATTCCTAAAATGTCAATGCTCACTCTTGGCATCCCCTGTTTGATCCCTTACAATTATCCTTAATCCATGGACATAACCTTCCAGATTCTTATGCAACATTACTCTTTACAGCCTCAGACTTTACCCCACCACCAGTCATATTTGCAACTGGGTGCTGCTTTTGATCAAGCTCCACCCCTTCATTCTTTTTGTTGTCTCTTCTCCACTGATCTCCAATAGCGTATTGGGCACCTGCCACCCTTGGGAGTTCCTCTTTCTGTATGCTATAATTTGTCATTACATGCTGCTCATGGGTTTCTCAAAGCAGGGATACTGAAGAGGTGTCCCATTCCCTTCTCCAAGGGAAACATTTTGTGAGAACCCTTTACCATGACAGGTCCATCTTGGGTGAACCTGCATGCATGGCTCACATTTTCATTGAGTTAGACAAGGCTATGGACCATGTGATCAGTTTGGTTGGTTTTCTGTCATTATGATTTTCATTCTGTTTTCCCTCTGATGGATAAGTATAAGAGGCTTGTGGAAACTTCCTAATGGGAGAGACTAACTCAGGGGGGAAGCTGGTTCTTATTCTGATGGACAGGGGCATGTTCAGTTCCGTTCAGTTTTGTACCTCAGTCATTTTCAAATATTTGAGCCCCAACTGCAGTAGGCCAGGCTTTCCTGTCAGTCACCACCTCACCTAGTTTGCTCAACCTCATGTCTGTTGATTCAGTGATGCCATCAAACCTTCTCATCTTCTATTGTCCCTCCTCCTCCTGCCTTCATCCTTTTCCATCATCAGGGTCCTTTCCAATGAGTCAGTTCTTCATATCAGGTGGCCAAAGTATTGGAGTCTCATCTTTACCACCAGTCTTGCAAATAGTATTCAGGAGTAATGTCCTTTAGGATGGACTGGTTAGATTTCCCCAAGCCATCCTAGATGGCTTGAGAAGGCTCTCAAGAGCCTTCTTCAACACCACAGTTCAAAACCATTAATTGTCCTGCTCAGCTTTCTTTATAGTCCATCTCTCACTTCTATACATGACTTCTGGAAAAACAACAGCTTTGACAATATGTATATTTCATGTGAAATTGCTTCACTCAAATTTTCATATCTGAAATATGTACAGTTCATATCTTAGAAGAGAATGTGTAGCCTGGTTTCCACATGTGAAAGGAACAAAAATCCCTCTCTTCCATGTACAAGATTCCTTCAGCAGTTTTTCTTATGTCAAATATAGAGAATTCACTACTGCATATTGGAGATTCTGCTTGCAGATTTACATATGTGAGATATAGAGAATTCCCTATATCAGTTAGAAATATATACATCTAGATGATGAAATATAAAATATACAGAATACCATGTTTGGCCAACTTTTTTAGTGTTTATTTTTAACTGAGGGATAATTATTTTACATAATTTTGTTTGGTATTAAACCTTAACATTCATTTAAGAATAACATATTTCACGCAAGAAAACATGTGGCTTGATTTTTATACATGAAATACTGTGCATTCCATAATTAATGTAAGTTTTTCTGGAACTCACCTTTTTATGCATGAATTCCACAGACTCCATCAATCATATGGAAAGTGACAACCCAAATTTTCAAAAAGGAAATGTTTTTCATGTAACAAAATTTGTGCTCAGTTTTGGTCTTGAAAATATGGAGAATTTCATATTTAATGTCGGAAAACGGACACCCAGATTTTCTAATGACATATCCCATAGGGACATGTACACCCTGATTCTTATATTTGAGATGTACAATACTCTAAATCACATGTGAACATATTGTACTAAAGTTTGGTGCCTGAGTAATTGAATATCTCATAGTTTAAGAAGTAAAATAGCCACCCAGACTTTCTCAAATGAAATGGAGATATGTCCATAGTTCATAAAGAAGTATCTAATTTTCCTAAGGGCATATAGAGTATTCCACATTTCAGGTTTGAAAATCTCCTGATTGACATATGTGAAACAGAGTTGTTGCTGATTTTCAGGTGACCAGCCAGTTCCAACTCTGCAACACCATGGACAGCAGCATTCCCTGCCCTTGCCTGCAAGGCAACACTTTGCTCAGACTCATCTTTGTTGAAACAAGAGATTCCAGCATGTCCAGCCACCTCAAGTTCTCTTGCCCTCTTCTGCACTCAGTCTTTCCCACATCAGAGTCAATAATATTTCAGGACAAGATAGAGTGTCAGTCTTTCTTCCTGAATCCGTTAGCCAAATTATTGGAGTCTGAGCTTCAGCATCAGTCCTTCCAATGATCATTTACAGTTAGTTTCTTTTAGGATTGACTGAGTTTAACTCCTTCCTGTCCAAGGGACGTTCAATAGTCACCTTCAGCAAGACAGGTTCACAGCCTCAGTCTTTGGCAGTCAGCCGTCCTTATAGTTGAGCTTCCACATCCACACATCAGCTCAGATCATTTCAGTTCATTTTTGCAGTCCTATCTGACTCTCTGTGACTGCATAGACCACAGGAGTCCAGGCCTCCCTGTCCATCACCAACTCCCAGAGTCTACCCAAACTCATGCCCATTGAGTCTGTGATGCCATCCAACCTTCTCTTCCTCTGTCATTCCCTTCTCCTGCCCTCAATCTTTCCAAGCATCAGGGTGTTTTTTTCCCCAATGAGTCAGCAATTCTTATCAGGTTGCCAAAGATTTGGCATTTCAGCGTCAACATCAATCTTTCAAATTAACACATAGGACTGATCTCCTTAAGGTAGAATTTTTGTATCTCCTGCAGTCCAAGGGTTTCTCAAGACTCTTCTCTAGCATCACAGTTCAAAAGTATTAAGTATTCTTCTTATCCGCTTTCTATATAGTCCAACTCTCACATCCATATATGACTACTGGCAAAACAATAGCTTTGAGTAGACAGACCATTGTTGGCAAAGTAATGTCTCTGCATTTTAATAGGCAGTGTAGGTTGCTCATAACTTTCCTTTCGAAGGGGAAGCATCTTTAAATTTCATGGCTACAGTAACCATCTGCAGTGATTTGGACCCACCCTCCACCAACAAAATAAATTATAAAGATTGTGCCCTGTCTATTTGCCATGAAGTGATGGGACCAGATACTATGATGTTAGTTTTCTGAATATTGAATTTTAAGCCATTTTTTTCACTCTCTTATTTCACTTTCATCAAGAGACTTTTGGATCTTCCTTTTTTTTTTCTGCCGTAAGTGTGGTGTCATCTGCATAACTGCATTTATTGATGTTTCTCTGTGTAATCTTGATGCCAGCTTCTACTTAAAAAAACAAACAAACAAACAAACAGCATTTCTCATGATATATTCTGCATAGACATTAAATAAGCAGGGTGCCAATACAGCCTTAACTTCTTCTGTTTCCTACTTGGAACCAGTCTGTTGTTCCATGCCTTGTTCCAACTGTTGCTTACTGAACTGCATCCAGATTCTCAAAGGACAGGTCAGGTGGTTTGATATGCCTACCTCTTGTATAATTTTCCACATTTTTTGGTGATCCATAGATTCAAAGTCTTTGGCATAGTCAATAAACCAGAAATAGATGTTTTTCTGGAACTCTCTTGCTTTTTCAGAATCCAGGGATGTTTACAATTTGATCTGTAGGTCCTCTGCCTTTTCCAAAACCAGCTTGAACATCTGGAAATTCATGGTTCACATATTGTTGAAGCCTGCCTTGGAGAACTTTGAGTATGACTTTACTAGTGCATGAGATGAAGGCAATTGTGTAGTAGTTTGAGTATACTTTGGCATTGCCTCTCTTTCTGATTGGAATGAAAATTGACATTTTCCATTCCTGTGGCCATTACTAAGTTTTCCTAATTCGCTAGAGCAGTGAGCTCTGTCTCTGTGGCACTGGAGCAGCTAGCAGTCAAGAGGAGATATCCCACATCCAAATTAAGGAGCAGCAGCTGTGCTTTTCTGTAGTAGCAGTGAAGAGATATTCCACGTCCAAAGTAAGAGAAACCCCAGTAAAATGGTAAATGCTGAGAGAGGGCATTAGAGGACAAAACCCCTGAATCCACAATCACAAAAACCTAACCAATCGATCACATGGACCCCTGCCTTATCTAACTCAGTGAAACTAAGCCATGCTGTGTAGGGTCACACAAGATGGACATCCGTACATATCCCCGGGCTGTGGGCGGGGGCAGAAATCTAGTTTGCCTACATGGACCTTTGTCAACAAAGTGATGTTTGTACTTTTCAGCGCATTGTTGCAATGTTTGTCATAGGTTTTCTTCCTGGGAGCGACAGTCTTTTATTTTCATGACTGTAATCACTGTCCCCAGTGATTCTGGAGCCCAAGAATGCTGTTGCTGTTTCCATTTTTACCGTTTGCATTTGCAAACTCTGCATTTAGCCGTTGTTACACATCATTTTGTACCCCAAGCCCAAACTTGCCTGTTACCCGACGTATCTCCTGACTTCCAGTTTTTACATCACAGTTAGCTATCATGAATAGGATATCTATTTTGGGTGTTAAATTTAGAAAATTGGGGAGATTTTCCTAAAAATAATAAACTTCTCTGGTAGCCTCAATGGTAAAGATTTTAAATATATAAATTTGCATTGCTTACAAAAGTCTACATCCAGTTTTTAATACAAAATTAGGGAATTCCACATTTCCAATAGGAAACATAATCATCCTAAATTTCAAATATGAATTATAGAGAATTCCAACTTTCAAACAGAACTGACACCTATATTTTTCTATGTGAAATTTAGAGAATCATATAATAAAATCTATACCAATATACTTATATGTGAAATATAGAGAATTTATATTTCATTTAGGAACAATGCCCTTGATTTTTATATTGAAATATAGGAATTTCATATTTCCAGTAGTAAATTCAACCTCTGGATATTCAATTAACTACAGGATTTAATATTACATGGAAGAACTTTAAAAATCTAGAATTTATTTCTTTACAATTTTTAGAATTTATTTATTTATGGCTGCACTGAATCTTCATTGCTGTGCACAAAGTTTCTCAAGTTGTAGTAAGTGGGGATTACTCTTCATTGCAGTGAGCTAGCTTCTCATGTTACTTCCGTCTATCACAAAGCAGAAGCTCTAGGGTGACCAGGTGAGGAAGTTGGGGCAAACAGGATTATCTACTTTCATAGCATGTGTGATCTCTTCAGATGAAGGATCAAACCCATATCCCCTGCATTGAGAAGCAGATTCTTAAGCCACTCTATCATTGGAGAAGCCCAGCAGACTGTTTTTAATCTTAAGTACATTTTTTAAAATTGTATTTATATTAATTGGGGGCTAATTACTTTAAAATATTGTAGTGTGTTTTCCATACATTGACATGAATAAGCCGTAGGTTTACATGTGTTCCTGATGCTGAACATTCCTTCCACCTCCTTCCCCATCACATCCCTCAGGATCATACAAGTGTATCAGCCCTGAGCACCTTGACTCATTTATAGAACCCAAACTGAAGATCTGTTTCACTTATAATAATATACATGGTTCAGTGTTAACCTCTCAAATCATCCCACCCTCACCTTCTCTTACAGAGTCTAAAAGACTGTTCTGTACATTTGTGTCTATATCACTGTCTCACATATAGGGTCATTGTTACCATCTTTCTAAATTCCATATATATGCATTAGTGTGCTGTATTGGTGTTTTTCATTTTTACTTGCTTCAGTTTGTATAATAGGCTCCAGTTTAATCCACCTCATTAGAACTGATTCAAATGAACTTTTTTTAATGGTTGGGTAATATTTCATTTTGTATACATACCAAATATTTCTTATCCACATGTCTCCCAATGGATATCTTGGTTGCACCCATGTCCAGGCTATTATAAACAGTGCTGTGATGAATATTGTGTTACATGTGTTTCTTTCAATTCTGCTTTCCTTGGTGTGTATGCCCAGCGGTAGGATTGCTATGTCATATGGCAGTACTGTTTCCAGTTTTTTTTAACTAATCTCCACACTGTTCTAAATAGTGCCTGTTCTAGTTTGTAGTCCCACCCACAATGTAAAAGGATTCCCTTTTCTCCACAGAGTCTCCAGAATTAATTTTTTTGTAGAATTTTGATAATATCCACTCTGACTGGCATGTGATGGCATCTCATTGCTAGGTTCATTCTTTTACAAGTGGTTGACCAGCTTTCCCAGCACCATATATTAAGAGATTGTCATATTTTCCATTGTATATACTTTTCTCGCTCATCAAAGAGAGGTTGTCCGTAATGCTTGTCTTTATCTCTTGGCATTCTATTCTGTTCCATTTATCTATATTTCTGTCTTTGTGTCAGTACCATACTGTCTTGATGATTACAGCTTTGAAGTTGAAGTCAAGCAGGTTAATTCCTCCAATTTTATTCTTCTTTCTCAAGATTGCTTTGGTTATTTGAGGGTATTGCTATGGTTATTTGAGGGTATTACTATTTCCATAAAAACTGAAAAATTATTTCCTGTGCTTATGTATAGATGTGAGAGTTGGACTGTGAAGAAGGCTCAATGCTGAAGTATTGATGCTTTTGAACTACGGTGTTGGAGAAAACTCTTGACTGCAAGGAGACCCAACCAGTCCATTCTGAAGGAGATCAGCCCTGGGATTACTTTGGAAGCAATGATGCTAAAGCTGAAGCTCCAGTACTTTGGCCACCTCATGTGAAGAGTCGACTCATTGGAAAAGACTGTGATGCTGGGAGGGATTGGAGGCAGGAAGAGAAAGGGACGACTGAGGATGAGATGGCTGGATGGCATCACGGACTGAATGGACGTGATTCTGAGTGAACTCAGGCAGACGGTGATGGACAGGGAGGCCTGGCGTGCTGCGATTCATGGGGTCTCAAAGAGTCAGACATGACTGAGCGAATGAAACGAACTGTAAAATTATTTGTTATAGTACTGTGAAAAATGCTGTCGGTAGCTTGATGGGGATTGCATTGAATCTATAGATTGCTTTAGGTTGGATAGAGTTCCAACTGAGCTGTTTCAAATCCTGAAAGATGATGCTGTGAAAGTGCTGCACTCAATATACCAGCAAATTTTGAAAACTCAGCAGTGGCCACAGGACTGGAAAAGGTCAGTTTTCTTTCCAATATCAAAGAAACACAATGCCAAAGAATGCTCAAACTACTGCACGATTGCACTCATCCCTCATGCTAGTAAAGTAATGCTCAGAATTCTCCAAGCCAGGCTTCAGCAATACATGAACTATGAACCCCCTGATGTTCAAGCTGGCTTTAGAAAAGGCAGAGGAACCAGAGATCAAATTGCCAGCACCTGCTGGATCATGGAAAAAGCGAAAGAGTTCCAGAAGAAAAAAAAAAACAAAACACTATTTCTGCTTTATTGACTATGCTAAAGCCTTTGACTGTGTGGATCACAATAAACTGTGGAAAATTCTGAAAGAAATGGGCATACCAGACCACCTGACCTGCCTCTTGAGAAACCTGTATGCAGGTCAGGAAGCAGCAGTTAGAACTGGACATGGAATGACAGACTGGTTCCAAATAGGAAAAGGAGTACATCAAAGCTGTATATTGTCACTCTGCTTATTTAACTTGCATGCAGAGTACATCATGAGAAACGCTGGACTGGAAGAAACACAAGCTGGGATCAAGATTGCAGGGAGAAATATCAATCACCTTAGAAATGCAGATGACACCACCCTTATGGCAGAAAGTGAAGAGGAGCTAAAAACCCTCTTCATGAAACTGAAAGAGGAGAGTGAAAAAGTTCGCCTAAAGCTCAACATTCAGAAAACGAAGAGCATGGCATCTCGTCCCATCACTTCATGGGAAATAGATGGGGAAACAGTAGAAATGGTGTCACACTTTATTTTTGGGGGCTTCAGAATCACTGCAGATGGCTACTGCAGCCATGAATTTAAAAGACGCTTACTTTTGGAAGACAAGTTATGACCAACCTAGATAGCATATTCAAAAGCAGAGACAATACTTTGCCAACTAAAGTCTGTCTAGTCAAGGCGATGGTTTTTCCTGTGGTAATGTATGGATGTGAGTGTTGGACTGTGAAGAAGGCTGAATGCTGAAGTATTGATGCTTTTGAACTGTGGTTTTGGAGAAGACTCTTGAGAGTCCCTTGGACTGCAAGGAGACCCAACCAGTCCATTCTGAAGGAGATCAGCCCTGGGATTATTTTGGAAGGAATGATGCTAAAGCTGAAGCTCCAGTACTTTGGCCACCTCATGGGAAGTGGTGACTCATTGGAAAAGACTCTGATGTTGGGAGGGATTGGGGGTAGTATGACAAGAGGACGACCAAGGATGGGGTGGCTGGATGGCATCACGGACTCAATGAACATGAGGTTGAGTGAACTCAGGGAGATGATGAACAGGGAGGCCTGGTGTGCTGCGATTCATGGGGTCTCAAAGAGTCGGACATGACTGAGCGAATGAAACGAACTGTAAAATTATTTGTTATAGTACTGTGAAAAATACTGTCGGTAGCTTGATAGGGATTTCATTGAATCTATAGATTGCTTTAGGTTGGACACGACTAAGCAAATGAACTGAACTGACTCATTTTCACTATATTGATACTTCCAAACCATGAACATTGTTGGGAGCCATGTTTGGCATTACTGACAAAATGGAGGCACGGCCCTAAACCCCCTCCATTTGTTCATAGGCATGGACCCAGAATGAAGGAGTTAGGGTTTGTGTTTCTGACTTTTTTTTTTTTTTCCTTTCCTTGGCTGAGTTGACTGAAGAGAATATTAAGGTTCTTATTATTTTTCAGAGGAACATGAGAAGGCCTTTTTCAGCTGTGCTAGAAGAGTAATTCATAAAATTAATCATTGACATTTGTTCAAGGACTTTTACAAAAGACTCTTCCAGGGTGAGCACTCAGGCCTCAGCCTGAGGCCATTGGAGGGATTGCTATCTGAATCCCATTTTTGAAAAAAGTGTTTATGGCAAAGGTGTTTGCTGAATTTAGGGCTTAAGTATAATTAAAATAGTTGGAAGCTAAAGATTTAAAGATCGCTGTAATGTTAGTATAGTCTAATATAGACTAATATAGTCTAATATATCCCTAGAAATTAGGGATTTTAGAGATATTATTAGCCAGAAGCCCTTTCTAAGAAATAGTGTACTTAGGATACTAGGGGCAAAGAAGACTAAGAAAAATAAGAAATAAACGGAGGAATGTTGTATGCAGCCCAGACATTTGCATAATTTGCAGTGTATTCACAAGGATACATGAGAAAAGCAGATAAGAGAATCTCTGAGGAAGCAACTCCTTTTGAGGTGCAACAGTGATTTTTGGATAAAAATAAATCTGGGTCAGTGGGAACTAAAAATATTAAACCTCTGGCCTAATGCTTTTGTAAAAATATAAAAGAGAATCATAAGCTTGAAATAAAAAGGCAGTCCAAGAAAAATGAGAGGCACCGTCAGTTTTTCACTGACACCGCTTACCCTTTTCCAGCTGAATCTCTGGCTGCTGGAACTGGACTCCGGCAGAACATGGTATATTTCTCCATCTCTTTATGTCCTCTTTGATTTCTTTCATTAGTGTTTTATAGTTTTCTATATATAGGTTTTTATTTCCTTCTCCATTTGTTTCCTTAGGTAGATTTATTCCTAAGTATTTTCTTGTTTTCGTTACAATGGTGAATGGGAATGTTTCCTTATTGTCTTTCTGTTTTCTAATCTTTAGTGTACAGGTATGTAAGGAACTTCTAGGTGTTAACTTTATATCTTGAAACTTTACTACCTTCACTGCTTAGCTCTAGTAATTTTCTGGTGGAGTTTTCTGGTGGAGCCCTTAGGGTTTTCTGTGGATAGGATCACGATATCAACAAAGAGTGAGACTTTTAATTCTTCTTTTGGCAATCTGGATTCCTTTTATTTCTTTTTCTTCTCTGATTGCTATGGCTTAAACTTCCAAAATTGTGTTGACTAGTAGTGGTGAGAATGGGCACTGTTTTCTTGTTCTTGACTTTAGGGGGGATGCTTTCAATTTTTCACCATTGAGGATCTTCTTTGCTGTTGGTTTGTCATATATAGCTTTTATTATATTGAGGTATGTTCCTTGTATTCCTTCTTTCTGGAGAGTTTTAATCACAAATTGATGTTGAATTTTGTCAAAAGCCTTCTCTGTATCTATTGAGGTAATCATATGGTTTTTATCTTTCAATTGATTAATTTGGTGTATTAAATTGATTGACCTGTGAATATTAAAGAATCCTTGGATCACTGAGACAAAGCCCACTTGGTCATGAGGTATGATCTTTTTAATATGAATATTGGATTCTCTTTGCTAGGATTTTGCTAAGGATTTTTGCACCTATGTTCATCATTGATGTTGGCCTGTAGTTTTCTATCTTTCTTTTTTTATTTTTGTCATCTTTGTCTGGTTGTGGTGTTAGGGTGAGTTTGGCATCATAGAATGAGTTTAGAAGTTTTCCTTCCTCTGAAATTTCCTGGAAGAGTTTGAGTAGAATAGGTGGTAGTTCTTCTCAAAAATTTTTGTAGAATTCAGCTGTGAAGCAGTCAGGTCCTGGGCTTTTGTTTACTGGAAGATTTCTGATTACCAATTCCATTTCCATGGCTGCGACATATCTTTAAGATTTCCTATTTCCTTCTGCTTCAGTTTTGAAAATTTATACAGTTCTATGAATTTTTCAACTTCTTACAAGTTGTCCATTTTATTAGCATCTAGTTGCTGGTAATAGTCTCTTATGACTGTATTACTGTGTTGTCTGTTGGGATTCCTCCATTTTCCTTTCTGATTTTGTTGATTGGATTCATCATCCTTTGTTTCTTAATGACTCTGGTTAATACTTTTTTTCAATTAATATTCCTTCTCAAAGAAAAAGCTTTTAGCTTTGTTAAAATCTTGGCTATCATCTATTTGTTTCTTTTGAATTTATTTTTGTCTTGATTTTTACAATTTATTTCCCTTTATTTGCCCTGGAGTTCTTAATTTCTTCTTTTTCTAGTTGCTTTATGTGTACAATTAATTGATTTATATAACTTATTTCTTGTTTCTTGAGGTAAGCCTGTATTGCCATGTTCCTTTCACTTAGCACTGCTTATGCAGTGTCCCATATTGGCCAACTCATGAGAAGAGTTGACTCATTGGTGAAGACTTTGATGCTGGGAGGGATTGGGGACAGGAGGAGAAGGGGACGACTGAGGATGAGAAGTCTGGATGGCATCACTGATTCGATGGACGACAGTCTGAGTGAACTCCAGGAGTTGGTGATGGACAGGGAGACCTGGCGTGCTGCGACTCATGGGGAAGCAAAGAGTTGGAAACGGCTGAGTGAACTAAACTGATAGGTTTTGGGTTATTTTGTTTTCATTTTTGTTCAGTTCTATGCATATGTTGATTTTGTTTTTAGATTCTCCTGTGATGCTGCTGGCATACTAAGTGCAGGTGGCTGTGGCTGGCGCACTAAGCATGGCTGAGAGGAGCTACCCAACGTCTGAGGTCTGGGGCAGCAGCCTAGACTGCCAGGCTGTGATGGCACAGGAATGACCGAGATGAGCTACCCCACTTCAACAGTCAGGAGTGGCAGCGAGATTAGCTACCCCTTCCAAGGCCAGGGACTGAGGCCGGGAGGAACTACCTTGTGTTTGAGGTCAAGGGCGACTGCTGAGAGTAGCTACCCTGCATCTCAGGCGAGGGGTGGAGCCCAAGACCAGGGGCAGTGGCCAGGAGGAGCAACCCCATGCCCAAGGCCTGGTATGGCAGCTGGGAGGAGCAACCCCACATTCAAGGAGTGGTGGCTGTGTAGCGCAGGGGGGCCTAAAGGAGCCATCCCACATTGAAGGTCAGGAAGGGTGGCAGTGAGGAATACCCCTCATTCAATGTAAGCAGCAGCAGCTGAGCTTTGCTAGAGAAGCTGTGAAGAGATACCCCACACCCAAGTTAAGAGAAACCCAAGTGTTGCAAGAGGGCATCAGAGGGCAGACACACTGAAACCATACTCACAGAAAACCAGTCAGTCTAATCACACTAGGACCACAGCCTTGTCTAACTCAATGAAACTAAGACATACCCACAGGGCAACCCAAGATGGGTGAGTCATTGTGGAGAGGTCTGACAGAATGTGGTCCACTGAAGAAGGGAATGGCAAACCCATTCAGCATTCTTGCCTTGAGAAGCCCATGAACCGTAGGAAAAGGCAAAATAATAGGATAATGAAAGAGGAACTCTCCAGATCAGTAGGTGCCCAAAATGCTACTGGAGATATAACTCTAGAAAGAATGAAAGGATGGAGCCAAAGCAAAAACAATACCCAGCTATGGATGTGACTGGTGATAGAAGTAATAACCGATGCTGCAAAGAGCAATATTGCATAGGAACCTGGAATGTCAGGTCCATGAATCAAGGCAAATTGGAAGTGGTCAAACAAGAGATGGCAAGAGTAAACATCGACATTCTAGGAATCAAATTAGAACTAAAATGGACTGGAATAGGTGAATTTAACACAGATGGCCATTATATCTTCTACTGTAGCCAGGAATCCCTCAAAAGAAATGGGGTAGCCATCATGGTCAACAAAAGAATCTGAAATGCAGTACTTGGATGCAGTCTCAAAAATGACAGAATCATCTCTGTCCGTCTCCAAGGCAATCAATTCAATATCATGGTTATCAAAGTCTATACACCAAACAGTAATGCTGAAGAAGCTGAAGTTGAACGGTTCTATGAAGACCTACAAGACCTTTTAGATCTAACATCAACAAATATGTTATTTTATATTACAGGGGACTGGAATGCAAAAGTAGGAAGTCAAGAAACACCTGGAGTAACAGGCAAATTTGGCCTTGGAATGCAGAATGAAGCAGGGCAAAGACTAATACAGTTTTGCCAAGAAAATGCACTGGTAATAGCAAACATCCTCTTCCAACAACACAAGAGAAGACTATACACATGGACATCGCCAGATGGTCAACACCGAAATCTGATTGATTATATTCTTTGCAGCCAAATATGGAGAAGCTGTATGTAGTCAACAAAAACAAGACCAGGAGCAGACTGCGGCTCAGATCATGAGCTCCTTATTAGCAAAGTCAGACTCAAATTAAACAAAGTACAGAAAACTGCTAGACCATTCAGGTATAACCTAAATCAAATCCCTTATTATTATACAGTTGAAGTGAGAAATAGATTTAAGGGCCTAGATCTGATAGATAGACTGCCTGATGAACTATGGAATGGGGTTTGTCACAATGTATAGGAGACAGGGATCAAGACCATCCCCATGGAAAAGAAATGCAAAAAAAAAAAAAAAAAAGCTATCTGGTGAAGCCTTACAAATAGCTGTGAAGAGAAGAGAAGTGAAAAAGAAAGGAGAAAAGGAAAGATATAATCATCTGAATGCAGAGTTCCAAAGAATAGCAAGAAGAGATGAGAAAGCCTACTTCAGTGATCAATGCAAAGAAATAGAGGGAAACAAAAGAATGGGAAAGACTAGAGATCACTTCAAGAAAATTAGAGATAACAAGGGAACATTTATTGCAAAGATGGGCTTGATAAAGGACAGAAATTGTATGGACCTAACAGAAGCAGAAGATATTAAGAAGAGGTAGCAAGAATACACAGAAGAACTGTACAACAAAGATCTTAATGACTTGGATAATCATGATGGTGAGACCACTCATCTAGGCCAGACATCCTGGAATGTGAAGCGAAGTGGGCATTAAAAAGCATCACTATGAGCAAAGCTAGTGGAGGTGATGGCATTCCAGTGGAGCTATTTCAAATCCTGAAAGAGGATGCTGTGAAAGTGCTGCACTCAATATGCCAGCAAATTTTGAAAACTCAGCAGTGGCCACAGGACTGGAAAAGGTCAGTTTTCTTTCCAATATCAAAGAAAGACAATGCCAAAGAATGCTCAAACTACTGCAAAATTGCACTCATCTCTCATACTAGTAAAGTAATGCTCAAAATTCTCCAAGCCAGGCTTCAGCAATACGTGAACCATGAAATTCCTGATGTTCAAGCTGGCTTTAGAAAAGGCAGAGGAACCAGAGATCAAATTGCCAACGTCTGCTGAATCATAGAAAAAGCAAGAAAATTCCAGAAAAACATCTATTTCTGCTTTATTGACTATGCCAAAGCCTTTCACTGGGTGTATCACAATAAACTGGAAAATTCTGAGAGAGATGGGAATACCAGACCACTTGACCTGCCTCTTGAGAAATCTGTATGCAAGTTAGGAAGCAAAAGTTAGAACTGGGCATGGAACGACAGACTGGTTCCAAATAGGAAAAGGAGTATGTCAAGGCTGTATATTGACACTCTGCCTATTTATCTTCTATGCAGAATACATCGTGAGAAACTCTGGACTGGAAGAAACACAAGCTGGAATCAAGATTGCCGGGAGAAATATCAATGACCTCAGATATGCAGATGTCACCACCCTTATGGCAGAAAGTGAAGAGGAGCTAAAAAGCCTGTTGATGAAAGTAAAAGAGGAGAGTGAAGAAGTTGGCTTAAAGCTCAACATTCAGAAAACAAAGATCATGGCATCTGGGCCCATCACTTCATGGGAAATAGATGGGGAAACCGTGGAAACAGTGTCAGACTTTATTTTTGGGACCTCCAAAATGACTGCAGATTGTGACTGAAGCCATGAAATAAAATAAAAACGCTTACTCCTTGGAAAAAAGTTATGATCAACATAGATAGCATATTCAAAAGCAGAGGCATTACTTTGCTGACTAAGGTTCGCCTATTCAGGCTATGGGTTTTCCAGTAGTCATGTATGGATGTGAGAGTTGGACTGTGAAGAAGGCTGAGCGCTGAAGAATTGATGCTTTCAAACTGTGGTGTTGAAGAAGACTCTTGAGAGTCCCTTGGACTGAAAGGAGATCCAACCAGTCCATTCTGAAGGAGACCAACCCTGGGATTACTTTGGAAGGAATGATACTAAAGCTGAAACTCCAGGACTTTGGCCACCTCATGTGAAGTGTTGGTTCATTGGAAAAGACTCTGATGCTGGGAGAGATTGTGGTCAGGAGCAGAAGGGGATGACAGAGGATGAAATGGCTGGATGGCATCACTGACTCGAAGGGCATGAGTCTGCGTAAACTCGAGGAGTTGGTGATAAAGAGGGAGGCTTGGCTTGCTGCAATGCATGGGGTCGCAAAGAGTCGGACACGACTGATCGACTGAACTGAACTGAACTTCATACAAAAGCCTCATACCAGCCAGATTGTCGATAATAAAAGTGCCCTATCTCCTTGTGACTTTCCTACCCCATCAGCAATATCAGACAAGCAGACCAGATTGTGATAGATCAACTTGTTTTAAAAAAATTGAGCATTTTTATTTCTCACTCAGATAGCAGCTACACTCAAGTAAACGGCCACGTTGTAGACTTTGTTAGTGCAATTACATCTACTTCTCAGAATCACATCATATCTCCGTTACAGAGCAGGTATTCCGGACTGATGGTGGAACCTTCTTAATTTCCAGACAGGCATAGCGATATGTCATCACATGACAATCTTTTTCCTAACCTGCAAGAAAGGCAACTCATGGTTCTCAGTTCCAACAATCAATTATACTCTGCCTCCTCTCTTTCAAGTAAACTCATTAACAATAATCACTATATGAAAGCCATGCTAATTAAAAATGACCTATCAAATACATGTCAGATTATGGAGCCTAAAAAAGATTGAAATTTACCTTCGGAAATGTCAACAATATCTACAATTCTTGTATTTGAACAATAAATATACATGTTCATCTTCATAGTTTCATTTTCTATTTTCAAACAAGGAAGAGTTATATGTGGCTTTAGTTCAATGGTTGGCTATTTTACTTCACAGTTTTATAAACTCTTCAGTCCAAGAAAATATCCATTATGCATCCTAGATAAATGATACCTGATATAATATTTTAAGCAAGAAAATGAAAGGGAAAAGAGGTAATGGATGTAAAGTGATTTTGGAAATCATCCCTGCTGAAATGAAGGGGTGTCTAAATTAGGATGGTATGGGTGAAGGAAGAGATGCAAGTAAAATTTGAAAACTGAAAATACACAGTATGAACTTTAGTACATTCACGTATTATATTCTATTAGTTACTGGTAGAGTCTTAAAAGGTTAGACAGCAGATTGTTTTCATTAGATAAATTCATTTTGTCCTTGAAAATATAGATATTGTAGCATGTCCAAAATCTTGAGGACAATTATGCCATCACTGTGATAACAAAGATAACATGACATAGTCAGTGACTGGCCCATGGTCAGCACAAGATATGTACAATACAAGTAGTATTCTATAGGGTCATTTTTGTTCTGCTGTATTTAAGGCCTGTCTTTATTTCCTGACACCACGATTCTACTCTATAGTTCCAAATTCATGTTTAGATGTTGCTTATCTGACTCCATAATGACAGAATAAGTTCCTGGTGGTGACTGCAGCACATCAGCATGGTTAAAAAGTTCTTGGAAGACATGAAATCTGTTCTCCTTAGTAATTTCATTATCTTTCTCTTATACTGTGCTTCTGAAGCTGCTGCTGTTGCTAAGTTGCTTCAGTCGTGTTCGACTCTGTGTGACCCTATAGATGGCAGCCCACCAGGTTTCCTCATCCATAGGATTCTCCGGGCAAGAACACTGAGTGGGTTGCCATTTCATTCTCCAAAGCGTGCAAGTGAAAAGTGAAAGTGAAGTCGCTCAGTATTGTCCAACACTTAGCGACCTCATGGACTGCAGCCCACCAGGCTCCTCCCTCCAAGGTATTTTCGAGGCAAGAACACTGGAGCCGGTTTCCATTTCCTTCTCCAATGCATGAATGTGAAAAGTGAAGTCGCTCAGTCATGTCTGACTCTTCTCAACCCCATGGACTGCAGCCTACCTGACTCCTCCACCCATGAGATTTTCCAGGCAAGAGTACTGGCACGGGGTGCCATCGCCTTTTCTGAGGCTACAATCACACAAATTACTATCAGTCATGCTAAACTCCTTCTCACAAGTTTGTCTCAATTTTTCTTAGGGTTTGAAGAACTTCTGTTTGCCCTCTTAGCAAGGAGAGCAGAGATATCACGTCTTCAATGTGTTTTGGGTCTACCCTCTTTATGTATCTTTTACATCAGCTGAAACATAGAGCCTGACAATGACACATTTTAAGTGCTTACTTAATTACCAATAAAGAAATGTAATAAACAATCAAATGCTCTACACATTACTTAAGAACATTCTATATCCTGCACTAATATCATAATTCATCTTTCTTATTTACTGAGAAATTTTTCCAGGTTGATAAATATTTATTATATTTACATGAATGTAAGATATCTTGGGAGGCATACATTCCCATGTTTTGAAGAATATTCCACATTTTGATGTGACTGATTTATTATGTCGTTTTGTTGTGTCACTCAGTCTTTGGCATAGTCAAATAGGAGTAGAGGCTGTCCTGGTGTTCTCTTGCTTTATGGAGATCCAACGGGTGTTGACAGTTTAAACTCAAGTTCCTCTGCCCTTTCTAAATCCAGCTTGAACATCTGGAAGCTCATTGTTCACACTCTGTTAAAGCCTGGCTTGGGGAATTTTGAGCAATTATTTGCAATTCTGTGAGATGTTTGCAATTAAGTGGTTGTGTGGACAGTCTTTGGATTGCCTTTCTTTGCAGTTGGGAAAATTGACCATTTCTGGTCCTCTGGCCAAAGCTGAGTCTCCCAAATTTGCTGACGTATGAAGGGCATCCCATACACAACATCATCTTTTAGAATTTGAAATATCTCAACTGAATTCCCTCACCTCCAACAGCTTTGTAGCTATGCTTTCTAAGTACAACTAGACTTTCCATTCTAGGACATCTGGCCCTAGGTTAATCAATACACCATCGTGCTTAACTGGGTCATGAAGGTCTTTTGTGCATAGTTCATCTGTTTATTCTACCCACCTCTTCTTAATAGCTTCTGCTTCTGTTATGTCTGTACCATTTCTGTCCTTTATTGTGCCCACCTTTGCATAAAATTTTCCCTTTGTCTCTGATGTTCTTGAAGAGTAGCAGAATTTCCTTTAAAAAAAAATTCCTTTATTTTCTGGCATTAATAACTGAGGAAGGTTTTATCTCCCTTGCTATTCTTTGGGCCTCTGCATCCAAATGTATATAGTTTTCCTTTTGCTCTTTTCATTTAGGTTCGCTTTATTTCTCAGCTCTTTGTGAGGCCTTGCAACTTTACCCTATTGCATTTCTTTTTCATGCTGATGGTCTTGATTACTACTTCCTGTACAATATCAGAAACCTCCGTCCATAGGTCTTCAGGCACTCATCTATAAGATAGAATCCCCTGTAGCTATTTATCACTTCCACTGTATAATCATAAGAGTTTTGATTTTACATGTGTAAAATATAATAATCCCCTATTTCATGTAGGGAAATCTTCACCCATATTTTATAGAGTAAACTCTATATGTTATTTAGGAAATACATGAAATATAGCTGTTTGATGTTTTTCATCAATCACAGACCTTAATTTCTGAATCATGGAAAATTATCTTTCATGTATACATTTGGAAAGTGTTTCATATGTGAAAAAATGAGAATTCATAATTCATGAGAGAACATTTCTCCTCAGATTGGCAAACGTGTAATACACAGAATTCCAAATCTCATAACAGGAAACCTTCATTCAAACTTTCTTGATGGAAATATAGAGAATTTCAGAGCTCAAGCATGAAATCTGAGGGAAAATACTACATTTCTTGTAGGAAAACAAACGTTTTCCAAATGTTAAATAGGCAGCATTCAATATTTCATGAAGGAAAGAACTCACACATATTTTCAAATGAAAAGTATGAAAAAAGTCCATGTTTCATATGGCCACGTTTGGATATGTGAAATAGCCATCTTTGTATGTCCTGTCAAAGAATCTGCATTGAGATTTTCATCACTCTATTGTAAAAATTTCCACATTTTCTGCAGAGTATTTTGGGTCCATACTTTCATGTATGATGCACAGAGAATTCAGTATTTTAAGTTGGAAAAACATTATCCATTTGTATATGTGAATAATAGAGAATTTTATGTTTCACATCCTGAAATCTGTATGTAGAGTTTCATGTGTGAAACAGAATTTCTTTTTTTATGTAGGGCAATCTCATTTCAGATGTCTATACTTGGAACAGAAAACACTTTCATCAAGATGCCCCTTAGTTGCTATTTTTCTTCTGTCATTTCGGTGTTTTCATTGGGATAACTCAGGTTATTCATATCTCCCACATAAATTTTGTTTCTAACTTAAACTTCATTTAGATTTTTATATTTTCATGGTGTTCTCTGGACAGAAGTTAGATGGCAAGTCAACAGTATATAACGTTGACTTGTTCCTTTCCCGATTTTGTATCAGTTCATTGACCAATTCTAACTGCTGCACCTTGACTAGCATACACACTTCCCAGGAGATAAGTAAGGTATTTTCATATCTTATCTCTAATAATTTTACAAGATTATTATTATTATTATTATTATTTTGGTTTGTGTTATTTGCAGTGTCCAAGCCATTAGCAGAGACAGTTAAGCAGATATAGATGATTGTATGCTATTTCCTTGCCTATTCTATGATACAAACATCAGTCCATGTGTACTTCTTATGATTAAATAACTAACTAAACATTCCTGTGTTTGTTTGTTTGTTTTATTTTTGGTCATTTTTGCTGTTGTCATTTTTCTCTCTCTCTCTCTCTCATTTTTTTTTTTTTTAGGTATTCACGTACCAACTGGTAATTTCCTATGAACTTGCCATCTTATTCTAGAATAATTAAATTATTCATATGACAGTCTCTGATCTTTGATACGAACTGAATGGAGGTAAGCTTCGAATTGTGGTCAGACATCTGTACTCTGAGAAAATGTCAGGAATTAAAAAAAAAAATGCTAGATATATTCAAGCACTGACTTTTTGAGCCCAATTATGCTACTATATTTTACGTAGAAAAATATGCATTTCTTAAAGCTGATAACAATTCCTCATTACGAGAAATTTCCAAGGGTTAAAAACAACAACAACAACAACAACACAATATGCTTGATTGCATGTTGGAAGTCAAAGTAGTACCAATTACGTGTGTACATAAGCAACGTCCCATCAAACAGATTAATTCATGGAAACTAATATTTCCTGTTTTACTGTCAAGGAAAAAAGAATAATAGAGCTTTCCAGGAAAAACAGAGACGTTCCAAGAAGGCAGAATTGTAGGCAGATGTGAAATGCAACTCTCTCAATGAAATAATCACAAATAATACTTCTACATGGACAATAGTTCTCAAACAGCATCAGATAAATACTAGCAGAAAACCTTAGTCATCAGAGTGTCCCATGTGGTTTCCATACATACCTGGGCAGAAAGGAATTGAGAAGACAGAAGGAGAATAAGAGGAAGCAAGACAAAACCCTATGCTTCAGGTGGGAGATGGAGAAGCAGGAAAAAGATTTCCAGATTGAAACAAGCTCCTTCACTAGCTGGTAAATTATTTTGAACTAAAAGAAAACAAGATAATACAGCTGATGAAATATAATTTGGATAGAGTGAGAGTCACACAGACAATGTGTGTTGTGATCCTATATGGTCCCAAATGCAATGCTGCTCAACCAGTGTGCATGGGGTCTGGAAGCTGAAATATGGGATTTAGAGGGATCCTGGGGGAGGACTGCTTTTGACTATGTGGAAATTGCCTGACAGAGCATGTGCAAGTAGTTGTGTAGGAGGGAATGCCTTTTGAGAATTCCCAAACTGCCAAAAAGATAGGATCTAACTGTTGTGTCACACTTAGGAGGTAGAGATAGCTTGGTAGACTCTCACCTTCCCACCTGTTAACACTTACTACAAGGCAATAGAGAAAAACCAGCAGAAGTGCCACTCATGCTCCTGCAAACACAGACTAGAAAAGGATCCCATTAAGGCCAAATCTTTTCTGCCTATGGTTGCTGGCTCCTATTCCTATTTGGCACCGCCATGGTTCCAGCATTCCAAGCAGCTGTACCACCTCCTGTGCTCATCACGGCAGACCCCAGTGTGCCACAGGTGTCTCAGGACAGACTCCTTTGGTGACCACCCGTGAGGAAGGATGAAAATTACACCTGAGATCCAGAGACAGAGCCATTAAGGAAGAGGATTGGGAATCTTCCAATCAGTTGAGCATGCTGCAGATTAAATGCACAGGATTAATGACGCAGACCCTGTGTCTCTTGAATACATCAAAAGATAAGAAGAGGTCAAATGAAAAAAAAAATGCCCAGTCTCAGGCAGCTGTAAGAATGCACAGGAATTATAGCAGTTTTGAGTCTGAGGTGTCCTTAGAGATACCGAGAGTCCAGTTCTCTCCATCTTTGGAGAACTTCCCAAAGAGGTGTAGTTGTCCTCTGGCTCATTTTAAGGAAGGATGCTGACAGATGAGACACTAGGAAATATGTGATATTCTGTGATGCATTGATGTGCTGTGTTGGTTGTGCACTATTTTTCTCAATTATAGTCTTCTTTGTTACTACACATTGATTTGCCTTCGCAGAGAATTCCAAACAAATTTTTATTTTTATATAGGCATTTCTACTTTTACTTGGGTTTCCTATTTTCTGTGCCTTTTGTTGCTGTTGCATCACTTCATTTTTTAGCACTGGTATGCATTTCTATATTAACTGTGGTTTTCTGTTATTCTGTGGGGGCTTTTCTGATCTTATCAGATTTGCTTTCTTTATTCTTCAGTTGGCACTCTGCTCTGGTGTTGTTTTTGCCTTGAGATTTACTTGATTGGTTCTCTTTATGTATCTGTTGTCTTTTCTATTGTGTTTGTTGCTTGTTGTCCCTTTTATTTATTATGTACTTATTTGCAATTTATCTATGTTACTTTTTTTAGTCTCCTCAATCTATTACTATGGTATTGTAGTTCTCTGGGCATAAGTTGGGCGTGATGTTTCCAGGTGTCAGTACCTTAGAAGGTAACAGCCAGGAAGACCAGGGGTCTTCAAATGGAGGAAATATCCTGCAAGTGTCAGATATTTTTATATCTCTTAAGTGGCAGGAGGAAACAAACTAGCGATATTACTTTTTTCCTTTTCTATACAAATATAAAGAGAGGTTTCTCTTAAAATACTGTGCTGCCATAATGACACCTGGTGTCATCTGAAGTTAACTATGTTCAAACCTTGATATAACCAATGCAATTCTCCTTATGGATATGTTTGTCTTAAACTATGCTAATGTACTATGCTTTTACCCCAAGTTTGTCCTCAAGTCAGTTCCACCGAATGGCTCAGAACCCACTTGACAAACCAGTATGTTTTTCTTTTTTCTTCAGATATTATTTCCCTAATCTATGTGAACAAAACTATTTGTATTGTAATCTGTCCTCCTACAAGATTCAAGTTAATCATTTTATGGCCTGATCCCAAGATTATCCCAAAATGTATCTTATGTGTGAGGGGGGCCTGGTACCACTCTGAGTTTTAAAACATTCCTTTCTTTCATTAACAGACTGCTAGTGACTATAAAACATCCAACTGAAAACTAGCAGGGGGGTACTATTTCTGCCCCCTTCTGATACCTATGTCAGAAGTTTTCTCTATCTCCTTTATATTTAATGAAATTTTACTATGCAAAGCTCTGCGCGATCCAGCCTTGTCTCTGGTCCCGGATTGTACTCCTCTCCTCCAGAAGCCAAGAATCCTACGTCTTTTCATTCCACTACAACCTTTTACCCTGAGACCAGGATCAAGGGACACCAGAAAATTCCTGTCAACAGTGAATATAAACTGGTGACACTCTCCTTGAAGGACTCTTTCTTAATTTCAGATGCATAGCACCCAACTGGTTGCACAACACATGGCTGATGCCTCACACCACACAACAAGCAAGACAGAAAAATGCAAGCAATCATCAGCAGATAGACTGCCTAATGTCTGACTAATCCCATAGACACCTACAAATGACCCAAACGGATATGGTCCCACATTAGAGAGGGAACACTCAGCTGCAGACTCAAGAACATAGTTGTCAGTCTCTCCAGCTCCAAAGCCCACACTAGCCACTAATTCAACTTCATCGACTTGGAGTATAGACTAGGAGCAATAATTATAATGCAGTAGTTTGTGAAGAAATAGCCATTAACACAGTGAGTAGGGAAATATGAAGACAGAGAAATGTGTTGTGGGCAAAGGAATGTGGTAAAAACTCAGAACATAATGAAAGAAAAAATGACCAGGCTCCCTTAAAATGATTTTGGTAGTAAAGGTGATAAAACATTCCAAAAAAATATGTAATTCAGAAAAGATGAGAAACATTTCTGAAGGGCCTAGAAAAATGAATAAATAACAATAAACAATTAACAACACAAAAAAGGACTTTGGTCTCCTATATGCTAATACACACTCTTGTACAGCAGAAGCCAACACAACATTGGAAAGAAATTATCCTCCAATTTAGAAATGCAGTTTAAAATGAAACACAAGTGTTCAAAGGCACAAGAGACCTGACAAAGTTAATTGATATTTATAAGACACTTTACTAAAACACAGCAGAATACACATTTTTCTAAAGTGAAAATAAAATATCTTCATTATATATCACAAAGTGGATCTCAAATCAAGCCTTGGTAAATTTAAGATAATGATAATTGTATCAATCATATATATATATAACCACAATGCCATGATTTACATACTAGATTTTGCAGCGAGGACTGTGAAAAACAGTCATCCATGTAGACTAATAAATACACAACTACATCGCCAATAGATGACTCAATGAATCTGAAAGAAAATGAAAGAAAAATCTAAGAAGCAAATAATATTAAAAACATGATTACCCAAAAGTTATGGTGCATGCTAAAACAGTAAAAGAGTGAAGTTGATAAGTACTACACGTCTCAAATAATCAACATAACCTTAAATCTAAAGAATTTATAGATGGAAGAAAAAGCAGACAAAATTTCCAAAGTGAATAGAAAGGGAAAAATGATAAAAATCGGAGCAGCAATCAAAGAAAGGAAATGATGAAAATAAATAGCCAAGATCAGTATCACTAAAAGGGTTCTCTTTGACAGGAGGAAAAAAAAAGATAAATCATGGTCCAGACTTATTAAGAAAAAAAGGACAAACAGATCAATCATATTTGACATGACAGAGGATGACATTATAACTGATAACACAGAAAAAAAACAACAACAACAACAACAAAGAATCATTTAGGACTACTGCAAACAACTATAAATCAATAAAATTTAGAATTAATTCATAAATAAATGCTCAGAAATTCAATTAAGCAGAAACAGAAAATATGAAGATAGAAATTACAAACACTAATATTGAAATTGTGATGAAAACTTTCCAGTTGACAAACTTAAAGCCAGATGGCTTCACATTAAATTTTACGAACCAGTCAGAGAACTGCTAGCACATGCACTTCTGAAACTCTTCCAAAACTCTAGAGTAGAAAGAGAACCAAAACTCATTCTACAAGTCACCATCACCCTGATACCAACAAAGAGATAACCCAGAAAAAGAAAGCTAAAGACCAATATCACACAGATGAACAGAGGCAAATATGCTCACCAAAATATGAGCAAAACAAAAAATCCACCAATACCATAAAAGGATTGAACATGTTTATTAAGTGTGGCGTTTATTCCAGATATTGAAATATTCTTCAGTAGCTGCACATCAATGTATAGTGAAGGATGAAAACCATATGATCACCCCAATAACTGGAGAAAATTTTTTTATATAATTCAAAAAGTGTTTGTGATAGAAACTCTCCAAAACCTGAACATAGCAAAAACTACCTCAATTTATCAAAGGCACACAGTTCAAAACTACAACAGCATATCACCTCATACCATTCCAAATGGCCATCATTAAAAAAAAAAAAAATCTACAACAGGGGACTGCCTTGTTGGTCCAGTGGCTAAGGCACCATGATCCCTAAGCAAGGGTCCAGGGTTTAATTGATGGTCCTGGAATTAAATTGCACACACAGCAATTGAGGTTTGTGGCAACCAAATAAAGAAGTAAATATATACAGGTGCATATTGATGCATTTAAGTGGAATCCAGAAAACAGGTGCTGAATAACCTGTTTGCAGTGTAGGAAGAGAGGCAGTCATAGAAAACAGACTTGTGGACATAGTGCAGAAAGGACAAATGTAACATACCAAGTATGTAGTAGATAGCTATTGCTATGCAGTGCTCTAGTGGAGTCGGTTTTGGAGTAGGAGAGGAGCCCCAAGAGGGAGATGAGAGGACTGCTCAAAAGGGAGGCTTAGATATATTTACTAATAACTGATTAATTTTTCAGGGCAGCAGACACTAATACAACATTGTAAAGAAAGAAAAGCAGTTCTTGGCAAATTTGTGCTAGTGACAAGTAAAGCATAACCACTTCACACCAGTCAGAATGTCTGCAATCCAAAAATCTGCAAGCAATAAACACTGGAGAGGGTGTGGAGAAAGGGAACCCTCCTACACTGTTGGTGGGAATGCAAAGTAGTACAGCCACTATGGAAAACAGTGTGGAGATTCCTCAAAAAATTGCAAATAGAACTGCCATATGATCCAGCAATCCCACTTCTGGGCAAACACACTGAGGAAACCAGCATAGAAAGAGACACATGTACCCCAATGTTCATCGCAGCACTGTTTATAATAGCCAGGACATGGAAACAACCTAGATGTCCATCAGCAGATGAATGGAGAAAAAAGCTGTGGTACATATACACAATAGAATATTACTCAGCCGTTAAAAAGAATACATTTGAATCAGTTCTGTTGAGATGGATGAAACTGGAGCCGATTATACAGAGTGAAGTAAGCCAGAAAGTAAAACATCAATACAGTATACTAACACATATATATGGAATTTAGAAAGATGGTAATGATGACCCTGTATGCAAGACAGCAAAAAAGACACAGATGTGTATAGCGGACTTTGGGACTCAGAGGGAGAGGGAGAGGGTGGGATGATTTGGGCGAATGGCATTGAAACAGTTATACTATCATGTAAGAATCGAATCACCAGCCTATGTCTGATGCAGGATACAGCATGCTTGGGGCTGGTGCATGAGGATGACCCAGAGGGATGTTGTGGGGAGGGAGGTGGGAGGGGGGGTTCCTGCTGGGATCGCATGTACATCCGTGGTGGATTCAGGCCAATGTAGGTCGAAACCAATACAGTATTGTAAAGTAAAATAAAGTAAAAATAAAAATTTTTTTAAAAGCATAATAGTGCATGCCAATTAAAATGTGTACCCAGGATGGTTGTACTATGTATAGACAAGTCAAAAGCAAAATAAATAAATAATAATAATAATAATAATAATAATAATAATAATAATAATAATGAATAAAATAAATAAATGCAGAGCTATGTTAGCCAGAATAAATTCTACTCTACACTTGTATTCCTTCACTTCACTAATTTGTAATTATTTCTAAAAGAATGGTTTTCTAAAAGTAAAGTAAAGATATATGGTTATATGTTTTCATAAACTGATGTCACCAATTTTTGAGACCATGAATCCAGTCGTTTTAATAAGTAATAGCTGACCTTTGACTTTCAGAACTATGCTAAGTAGGAATTAGTAAACATTAGTACCTAGTTAACACTGAGGTACTGTATGAGAATCCCTTATATTGCAGTTCTAGAGTGTGTGCTACTGGCTGGAAACAATGCATAGTCCAAAAGTGGAGAATTATGTTTTCTTCATCAGGCTTTTCATTCTAAGAAGGATTTAATTATGAGAAGCAATTTCTCAAGTATTGAAAAAAGATTGCTCTGAAGAAGGATAGGAATATCCAGGTTTTACAGAAGTTTTGGTGCAACGATAGGTATGGAGAATGTCCAAATATTATGGTTAATGAAAGAAAACCAGGACACCTCAAGTAAATGGATGCAGATATATTCTACCAATGGGAAGATGCAAGAATCTGGGATTCTTGAAATAATCCTTTGAAAAGCACCATAACTAGAGGTAGTATCTAGTCTTTCTGTCTCACTTCATTTCTTCAGGTGTCAGGTGCAGTAACTAAGGACTTGATAGTGGGCAACTTGATTTAATCAAGAGCTCCCCCAGGTTTCACATTTATTGATGCAATGGCTTATGACTTGATGACTGCAGCATCATATGTTTAATGATAAGGCTGGCAAATTTCTTGCTTCACAGTGTGCTCTATTCTCTACAACCTCAGAAAAACTTACTCTCTCTAGAAGGATTCTTACACTCTCAAAGAAGTTGACTGTGGGCTTCTACCTCACAGGACATCAGTTCAGTTCTGTTCATTTCAGTCACTTAGTCGTGTCTAATTCTTTGCAACCCCATGAATCGTGGCAAGCCAGGCCTCCCTGTTCATCACCAACTCCAGGAATTCACTCTGACTCACATCCATCGAGTCAGTGATGTCATTCAGCCATCTCATCTTCTGTCATCCCCTTCTCCTCCTGCCCCAGTCCCTCCCAGCATCAGACTCAGCGGACCTAAGGTAATGTGAAAATACCTAAACAGGTTTAGTACAAATCCCAAAGAGACAGGAGACTGATGGCAAACTATGAATCTGAAGAATATGACCAAAACAATGCAAGAATAGGAATGGTAAATATATATATATACTGTGTATATTCTTATCTCTCAGTTCAATTCAGGTCTGTTCAGTTGCTTAGTGGTGTCTGACTCTTTGGGACCCCATGAATTGCAGCAAGCCAGGCCTCCCTGTCCATCACCATCTCCAAGAGTTCACTCAAACTCACCTCAGTCAGATCGGTGATGGCATCTGGTCATATCATCCTCTGGCGTCCCCTTTTCCTGCTACCCGCAATCCCTCCCAGCATCAGAGTCTTTTCCAATGAGTCAGCTCTTCACATGAGGTGGCCAAAGTACTGGAGTTTCAGCTTTAACATCATTCCTTCCAAAGATCACCCAGGGCTGCTCTTTTCAGAATAGACTGGTTGGATCTTCTTGCAGTCTAGGGAAATCTCGAGTCTTCTCCAATTACCCAGTTCAAAAGCATCAATTATTCGTTGCTCAGTATCTATCTATCTATCTATCTATCTATCTATCTATCTATCTATCTGTCTGTCTATATATATACATACATACACACAGATACATATATTTCCAATTGTACCTGAAATTTATCTGGAATATTCTCAAAAATATGCTTTACATAAAGGCATAACACAACTCTTAGTATTTTAAATCATACCAAGTAGGTTCTCCGAAAACCAAGATGTGAAGCTAAAATTTAAAAATGGGACGTGTGTTTGCAAATTTGTCAATGTGTGAAAAATTAAACAAGACATTCATAAAGAAACCATATTTCAAAGGGTAAGTCACAAAGGAAATTATATCATCCTCTGAGGTGAATGTAAGTGAAAGCACGTTTAGCAAATCATCAGATCCTGCCAAAGTAAATACCTACAGTTATATACCTCCTGCAAACTATACACTGCTACCTCTAGACAGCAAAATTATGTATCTAAACTTTTGACATATACGTATGCATGTATATGTGTAGCTGTATGTAAACTCATGATTGCCCAGATAGTACTGGTAATAAGGAACCTGCCTTCTAACACAGAGGTCATAATACATGGAGGATCGATTCATGGGTTGGGAAGATCTCCTGGAACTAAGGATGGCAAACCATTCTTGTTTATTCACCTTGAGACTCCCATGGATTGAGAATACACGATGGTGACAGCCTGTTTGATAGTGTCAGAAAGGAGTGTAGTGGCTTAAAACATGAAATATCACTTGAACGGGTTCTAATATATATAGTACACTTGTTCCTTTAATATACTGCCAATGATACGCTCAGCAAAAAAAAAAAAAAAAAGTTCACTTACTTATTTCACTTCAGTCACAGGGTCGTGTCAGACTCTTTCTGGCCCTATGAATCGCACCACACCAGGCCTCCCTGTCCATCACCAGCTCCCTGAGTTCACTCAAATATATGTTCTTCGAGAGGACAATACCATCAAGCCATCTCATCCTCTGTCATTCCTTTCTTCTCCTGATCCAAATCCCTCCCATCATAAGAGATTTTTAGGAGTCAACTCTTCACATAATGAGGTCAAAGTACTGGAGTTTCAGCTTTAGCATCAGTGCTTCCAAAGAACATCCAGGACTGATCTTTTTAAGGATGTGCTGATGGGATCTCCTTGTAGTCCAAGGGACTCTCAAGAATCTTTCCCAACACCACAGTTCAAAAGCATCAATTCTTTGGCACTCAGGTTTCTTCACAGTCCAACTCTCACATTCATACATGACCACTGGAAAAACCAGAGCCTTGGCTAGACAGACTTTGTTCGTAATGTATTGTCGCTGATTTTTATATTCTATCTACTTTGGCATAACTTTCCTTCCAAGATGTAAGCATCTTTTTAATTTCAGTGCTGTAATCACCATCTGCAGTCATTTTGGAGCCACAAAATAATAAAGTCTGACACTGTTTCCACTGTTTCTCCATCTCTTTCCCATGAAGTGATGGGACCAGATGTCATGGTCTTCACTTTCAGAATGTTGAATTGAAGCCAACTTTTTCACTCTACTTTTTCACTTTCATCAAGAGACTTTTTAGTTCCTCTTCACTTTCTGCAATAAGGTTGGTGTCATCTGAATATCTGAGGTTATTGATAATTCTCCTGGTAATCTGAATTGAGCTTGTACTTCCTGCAGCCTATTGTTTCTCATGATGTACTCTGCATACAAGTTAAATAAGTAGGGTGACCATATACGGCCTTGGCATACTACATTTAATATTTGAAACCAGTCTGTTATTCCATGTCCAGTTCTAACTGTTGCTTTCTGACCTGCATATAGGTTTCTCCAGAGGCAGGTCAGGTGGTCTGGTATTTCCATCCTTTTCAGAATCTTCTACAGTTAATGTGATCCACACATTCAAAGGATTTGGCATAGTCAATAAAGCAGGAATAGGTGTTTTTCTTGAACTCTCTTGCTTTTTCCATGATCCATCGGATGTTGGCAATGTGATCTCTGGTTCCTCTGCCTTTTATAGAACCAGCTTGAACATCTGGAAGCTCACAGTTCATGTATTGCTGTAGCCTGTCTTGGAGAATTTTGAACATTACTTTACTAACGTGTGCTCCTGCTGCTGCTAAGTCACTTCATAAGTGCAACTGTGTGGTAGTTTGAGTGTTCATTGACATTGCCTTTCTTTCAGATTGGAATGAAAACTGACCTTTTCCAATCCTGTTGCCACTGCTGAGTTTGCCAGGTTTGCTGGCATACTCAGTGCAGCACTTTCACAGCATCATTTTTCAGCTTTTGAGATAGTTCAACTGGCATTCTATCACCTCCATACGCTTTGTTCCTAGTGATGCTTTCTAAGACCCACTTGATTTCACATTCCAGAATGTTTGGCTCTCAGTGAGTGATTGCACCATCATGATTATCTGCATCTTAAAACTCTTTTTTTGTACAGTTCTGTGTATTCTTGCAACCTCTTCATAATATCTCCTGCTTCTGTTTCATCCGTACAATTTCTGTCCTTTATTGAACCCATCATTGCATAAAATATTCCCTTTCTATCTCTAATTTTCTTGAAGAGAACTCTAGTCTTTCTTATTCTGCTGTTTCCTTCTATTTCTTTGAATTGATCCCTGAGGAAGGCTTTCTTATCTCTGTTTGCTATTAGTTTGGATCTCTGCATTCAGATTCATATATCTTTTTTTGTTTCTTTGCTTTTTCCTTCCTTTTTCAACAGCTATTCATAAGGCCTCCACAGACAGCCATTTTGCTTTTTTGCATTTCATTTCTAGGGGATGGTCTTAGTTCCTGTCTCCTGCACAAGGTCATGGACATCCATCCATTGTTCATCAGGCAATTTGTCTATCAGGCCTAGTCCCTTAAATCTATCAGATCTAGTCCATTAAGTGTATATTTCACTGTGTAATGATAAGGCATTTGACTTATGTCATACCTGAATGATCTAGTGGTTTTCCCTACTTTCTTCAATTTAAGTCTGAATTTGGCAAAAAAAAAAAAAAAAAAAAAAAAAAGAAGTTGATGATCTGAGCCACAGTCAGCTCCCGGTCTTATTTTTGCTGACTGTATAGAGTTTCTCCATCTTTGGCTGCAAAGATAGAATTTATCTAATTTCGGTCTTGACCATCTAATAATGTCCATGTGTAGAGTCTTCTCTTTTATTGTTGGAAGATAGTGTTCGCTATGACGAGTGCATTCTCTTGGCAACACTCTATTAGCCTTTGCCCTGCTACATTCATTATGCCAAGGCCAAATTTACCTGTTACTCCAAGTGTTTCTTGATTTCCTGCTTTTGCAGTCCAGTCCCCTGTAAAGAAAAGGATATATATATATATAATTATATATTATATATTATATATTATATATATATTATAAATTTATATATATTATAAAATTATATATATAATTTTCACTATATTTCTATATTTCACTATATTGATTCTTCCAATCCATGAACATGGTATATTTCTCCATCTATAAGTGTCCTCTTTGATTTCTTTCATCAGTGTTTTATAGTTTTCTATATATAGGTCTTTAGTTTCTTATATATATATATATATATAAAATATTAGTTCTAAAAGGGCTTGTGAGTCTTCATAGAACCATTCAACTTCAGCTTCTTCAGCTTTTCTGGTTGGGGCAAAGGCTTGGATTACTGTGAAACTGAATGATTTGCTGTGGAAACGAACAGAGATTATTCTTTCATTTTTGAGATTGCATCCAAGTACTGCATTTAAGACTCTTTGGTTGACCATGATGGCTACTCCATTTCTTCTAAGGGACTCCTGCCCACAATACTAGATATAATGTTCACCTGAGTTAAATTCACCCATTCCAGTCCACTTCAGTTCGCTGACACCTAGAATGTTGACCTTCACTGTTACCGTCTCCTGTTTGACCACTTCCAAGTTGCCTTGATTCATGGACCTGACATTCCAGGTTTCTGTGTAATACTGCTCTTTACAGCATCAGACCTTGCCTCTATCATCAGTCACATCCACAACTTGGTATTGTTTTTGCTTTGTCTTCATCCCTTTTTTCTTTCTGAAGTTATTTCTCCACTGATCTCCTGTAGCATATTGGGCACCAACTGTCCCAGAGAGTTTCTCTTTCATTACCATATCATTGTGCTTTTTCATGCCATTCATCGGGTTCTCAAAGCAAGAATACTGAAGCAGTTTGCCATTCCTTTCTCTATGGACCACATTCTTTCAGACCTTTCCACTATGACCTGCCCATCCTTGCGGCACCACATGGCATGGCTTAGTATCACTGAGTTAGACAAGGCTGCAGTCCATGTGACAAGATTGGCTAGTTTTCTGAGATTATAGTTTCAGAGTGTCTGCAATCTGATGCCCTCATAAGTGAAATCAGATCCTAAAGATTGTCTTCCTAAACGTACAACGTTGATAACAATTTTTGCAAAGCAAAAGTTAAAAACCAGGAATAAAAATTAGACTCATTTAAAAAGTGAAAAGAAAAAAGGAAATGAAAATTAAGGCCAAATTCATTCATATATAAATATGAAGTGTTTAAAGAATAGATGTATGTGCTTTTATTTGAAAGGTAATAATAGTTAATAGAAATATAAGTTTAGGGTATAAAAAAGGACTAACATTGTTAAAAGTTAAAGAGATCATATAGACATAGACCTCAGATTTCAATAAAAAGGAAAAGTTTGCTTTTTGGTGTCAGTACACTGTTAGATAGTCCCTAGCTGAAGCTTGTACTTGTTGTCAAATTATACTATTGTCTCTCAGTTGAACAGTCTCGGTATTAATTAAAGATATATTCTGTTGAACCTGTCATTTCTGGGTTCATTCACACTTCTTTGTTTATATTTCCTTCTTTTGTTTGAAAGCCTCTCTGTACATGGTTTTCAACATGAAATGAGGGTACGGTAGCCTCTCATTCGACCTCACTTGTTTAGTGTTTGGGCAGTGAAGTGGGGCACTGAAAACAAATACCTCTGGGATATGTGGGGGTGCTTGAGGTGGATTAATCACACTGGGATTGCCAGTGACAAGCATGACATGTCCTTCCTGGGTCCACCCTTCTCAGCCTCCCGGTTGATACATGAGGGCACTGTCCCACCTGGGCTCTGTGTTTCATGCACTTCCCAGCCAGGCAAGCACTTAGGTGCTTGGCAAGGGCACTGACCACGATTGGCTCTGTGCTTTTTGCTCTCCACAATCCAAATTCTCAGGTGGCTGGTTGGAGGGCAAGGCACAGTCTCAAGTGGGCCATGCCTCTTATGCAGCTCTCTGGTCTCAACCACACAGTTTGCTACCTGTGCCAGAGTGCACAGTCTCAGCTGTGCCATGTGTCTCCTCATGGTAGCTGACTCCAGGCTGTCATGATCCTGGCCTATGTGAACTGTCCATGAGCCCAGGTATTCATCATTAGCAAATGTCAACCAGCTTAGGGCTTGGAGGGGATGTCTCTGGGACCAAGACACCAGTAACCTATTTCCTTCTGACTCTGGCAGTCGTACACATTCCTCTCTACCTCCATGTAGGAAAGGGTCTTAAATGGAAGCTGGCTTGCTCTCCTTTGGTATTTTCTAGTGCACAGTCTTCTGTTCTGTGAGTGTTCCATAGTTCAATATGTGGCCTTAGAGCCTTCTTGTAGGAAAGGACCTTTCTAAAATGGCTGTCTCTACATGATCCTCTACATGGAAAACCCTAAAGACTCCACCAGAAAATTACTAGAGCTAATCAATTAATATAGTAAAGTTTCAGGATACAAAATCAACACACAGAAATCCCTTGCATTCCTATACACTAATAATGAGAAAGTAGAAAAAGAAATTAAGGAAACAATTCCATTCACCATTGCAACGAAAAGAATAAAATACTTAGGAATATATCTACCTAAAGAAACTAAAGACGTATATATAGAAAACTATAAAACACTGATGAAAGAAATCAAAGAGGACACTTATAGATGGAGAAATATACCATGTTCATGGATTGGAAGAATCAATATAGTGAAAATGAGTATACTACACAAAGCAATTTACAAATTCAATGCAATCCCTATCAAGCTACCAGCCATATTTTTCACAGAACTAGAACAAATAATTTCAAGATTTGTATGGAAATACAAAAAACCTCGAATTGCCAAAGCAATCTTGAGAAAGAAGAATGGAACTGGAGGAATCAACTTGCCTGACTTCAGGCTCTACTACAAAGCCACAGTCATCAAGACAGTATGGTACTGGCACAAAGACAGACATATAGATCAATGGAACAAAATAGAAAGCCCAGAGATAAATCCACACACATATGGACACCTTATCTTTGACAAGGGGGCACGAATATACAATGGAGTAAAGACAATCTCTTTAACAAGTGGTGCTGGGAAAACTGGTCAACCACTTGTAAAAGAATGAAACTAGACCACTTTCTAACACCACACACAAAAATAAACTCAAAATGGATTAAATATCTAAATGTAAGATTAGAAACTATAAAACTCTTAGAGGAGAACATAGGCAAAACACTCTCAGACATAAATCACAGCAGGGTCCTCTATGATCCACCTCCCAGAATTCTGGAAATAAAAGCAAAAATAAACAAATGGGATCTAATTAAAATTAAAAGCTTCTGCACAACAAAGGAAAATATAAGCAAGGTGAAAAGACAGCCTTCTGAATGGGAGAAAATAATAGCAAATGAAGCAACTGACAAACAACTAATCTCAAAAATATACAAGCAACTTATGCAGCTCAATTCCAGAAAAATAAACGACCCAACCAAAAAATGGGCCAAAGAACTAAATAGACATTTCTCCAAAGAAGACATACGGATGGCTAACAAACTCATGAAAAGATGCTCAACATCATTCATTATTAGAGAAATGCAAATCAAAACCACAATGAGGTACCATTTCACACCAGTCAGAATGGCTGCGATCCAAAAATCTGCAAGCAATAAATGCTGGAGAGGGTGTGGAGAAAAGGGAGCCCTCCTACACTGTTCGTGAGAATGCAAACTAGTACAGCCACTATGGAATACAGTGTGGAGATTCCACAAAAAATTGCAAATAGAACTACCTTATGACCCAGCAATCCCCCTGCTGGGCATACACACCGAGGAAACCAGAATTGAAAGAGACACATGTACCCCAATGTTCATCGCAGCACTGTTTATAATAGCCAGGACATGGAAACAACCTAGATGTCCATCAGCAGATGAATGGATAAGAAAGCTGTGGTACATATACACAATGGAGTATTACTCAGCCATTAAAAAGAATTCATTTGAATCAGTTCTGATGAGATGGATGAAACTGGAGCCAATTATACAGAGTGAAGTAAGCCATAAAGTAAAACAGCAATACAGTATACTAACACATATATATGGAATTTAGAAAGATGGCAATGACGACTCTGTATGCAAGACAGGAAAAAAGACACAGATGTGTATAGCGGACTTTTGGACTCAGAGGGAGAGGTAGAGGGAGAGGGTGGGATGATTTGGGAGAATGGCATCCTAACATGTATACTAGCATGTAAGAATTGAATCGCCAGTCTATGTCTGACGCAGGGTGCAGCATGCTTGGGGCTGGTGCATGGGGATGACCCAGAGAGATGTTGTGGGGAGGGAGGTGGGATGGGGGTTCATGTTTGGGAACGCATGTAAGAATTAAAGATTTTAAAATTTAAAAAAAAAAAAAGAATAAAAAATAAAAATTAAAAAAAAAAGAAAATGGCTGTCTCTAGTGTTCCCATGGTTTATATTTCTATGTCATCTTAGCTCCACCAGATTGTCCTCAGGGCACTAAATCCAATGGTTCCCAACATAGTGTGTTTGATACATTACAGGCCTCCCTCCCAGGTCTCATGCATGACAGTGGACAGAAGCATCTGAGACAGTTCTCAGCTAGTAATTGCATGTATTGGCATAATCTGTGTTTTTCTTCTTTTTCCCCCTTGTGCTGCTCCCCCCCCCCAAAACCTATGAGACAGAGTTTCCTATCTTGCGTTAATTATCCTCCTTACGATTCTCTCTCCAAGGGGGGTTCTCAGTCCCTAAAATCTTTTCTTCCCTTACATCTCTTATTTTGTCTTACCTCCTTTCTAAGAGATGGGTTTTCCTGTCTCAGTTTCTAGGGCCCATCAACATCGTTCAAATTGATTTCTAGAAACTGTTCCATGTGCAGTTGATCCTTTGATGGATTTGTGTGAGAGAAAGTGGACTGTGTCTCCCTTTCTCTCTCATTATGAGATGCCACCATGATCCTGGGAGATCCATTTTACTAACTGAAATCTTGTTGTTCAGTCACAAAGCCATATCTGAGTCTCTGTGACCTCTTGGACTGCAGCACACAAGGCCTGTCTGTCCCTCTCCATCACCCAGGGTTTGCTGAAATCACATCCATTGAATGGGTGAAGCTATACAACCTTCTCCTTCTTTCTCACCCACACCTTCTCCTGATTTCATTGTTTCCTAAGAATCGGGGTCTTTTTTATTGAGTCAGTTCTTTGTTCAGGTGGTCAAAGCTTTGGGGACTCATCTTCATCATCAGTGATTCTAATGCTTCTTCAGAGTTGATTTCCTTTTACTGGCTTCATCTCCTTGCAATCTAATGGACACTCAGAAGCCATCCCTGGCAGAGCAGTTTGGTGTTCTCACATCTGTACATGTCTACTGGAAAGACCATAGATGTGACTAAAAGTGCCTCCATTGCTCAAGTCATGTCTTCACTTTTTAACACACTCTCTAAATTTGTGATAGCTTTTCTTCCAGCAAGCAATTGTTTTCTAACCTTATAGCTGCCATCACGATTTGCAGTGTATTTTGAACCAAGATAGGTAATCTGTTACTGCTTCTGCTTTTCCACTTTCATTTCCCATAAAACTGTGGAACCAGATGTTATGGTCTTACTTTGGGTAATACTGAAAAGGAAATGGCAAACCACTCCAGTGTTCTTGCCTGGAGAATCTCAGGGACTGGTGAGCCTGGTGGGCTGCCATCTCTGGGGTCTCACAGAGTTGGTCACAACTGAAGTGACACAGCAGCAGCAGCAGCAGCAGCAGAGAAATAAAATGTACTGTTTACTCTATGATTTCCTGTGAACAGTGAGAATTATTGTATTATTGTACCTTTGTTTTCCCTCACTCTTTTGGATCAGAAATTATTGTCTGAGAATATTCTAAGATGATAGTTACTCATTATATATTATACTACTGGTTATAAGTTTCCTGCTAGAGCATTTGTGCCATACTTCTGTGACAACTGGGTAAAATATAACAAAATATACAACCTATAATATGTTTTTCCATTAATATAGTATATTGAGCCTGCTCATGTTATCTAGTTAGATTTTCTCTAATGTGGCTACTACCAAAATACAAAGGAGGACAAGGTACAAGACAAATGATGTGGATGGAGACAGGAACTTGAAGCCCTGTGGCATGAAGCTAGAGAAATTTTGCTTATTAATGATTTATATTGAAATATTTATGGGGAGGGAGGTGGGAGGGGGGTTCATGTTTGGGAATGCATGTAAGAATTAAAGATTTTAAAATTTAAAAAATAAAAAACTAAAATAAAAAAAAAATATTTGGTACCAGAAGTTGAAAGTGATGAAAGAAAACTCTACATACTGAATTATGGAGAAGTGATTTTTATGTACAAATCATATTATCTCAATGTCCATCTACTCAGAAGAGCCTGTCTATGATCTATGCATAGTGCACTGGGCATCTATTCTACCCATTAAGTGGGTAGCTGTTTTCCCAAATCCAGCTGGTTGACCATTGTGCATGTGGTTGCAACATGTTCTTATGTTACTACAGACTTGAATGTTTAAAATGGTATCCAACGTGGGGAGAGCAACAGCTTTCTTCAGCAATATTGCTAAGTAAATGAGAGTTGTGATATTATGGCCTCAGGGTGTCCTCATATCTTTGAACCCCATCTCTTATTACAGAAAGAATAGTGGAAGATGAGCTAGATTAAAGGAGAGCCTTTCAGCAGTAGAATCTTAAGTATTCAGCCAGTAATTTATTAAGCAATGTTGGGTTTCCCAAACAGTTCATTTAAGGTCTTGGGAGCAAGCTAAGTGTTTGGCCACCTAAATAAAGTTGCCTAAAATTTTATTTGGCATATCCACAAGTAAACATATGTTTGTATGTGTGTGCATATAAAACAAGTACAATGGCTTTTAATTCCTGTTAGATATAACAGCATGGAAAAAATTAAAATACAAATGTAGAATGCTTCAAAATCTACTCAGTTATTCAATATTTGTAAGTGGAAATATTTCAAAATATGTTTTCTTGGCTGCATGTAAATTATGAGGACTCTTTATATCACTACCCTTTCTCCTGTTAATAAATATCTAATAATTTCAAAATTTATCCAGGTTTAATGAAAAAAATAGACAGATATAGAAATATATATATACATATTTATATGAATAGATATTTATGTGTATAGATATGCAAATATCTATATAAAATAGGCAGATATGTTTCCATAAGAGAAAATATTAATACCAACCTTAGCTCTCAGAAGTATTTCCAACTCCATGCTCCATTTCAACAGGAAATGGCCAAAATTTTTCCTGATTCAAACACTTCAAGAACTGGAAGCCTGTAGACCTCCTTGTGTTCCAAGAGTAATTTTGATCATAAGAGCTAGGAAAACAACAACAACAACGACAACAAACAGAAACAAAGGAAAATAATCAAGTGATAGAGAATAGTAATGATTTATCCATTAAGCAAAGTCAAAGGTCTTTATTTCTTCCTCAAGGGCCATCAATAACATTTTGAGCAATATCCTGTGAACAGTTTTAGAGATGCTAAAGCCCACGCAGGCTGAAATGCATTCACATAGACCACAGAGAGTCGATGATGTGTACCCAATATCCTCAGTAACAGGCCATTCGTAGAATGCCCCAAAACCGTGGAGTGTGATCAATCATTAAACTCCTTCCCTTGAAAGTATTTGGGAATTTGGGTCTTTGAAGCACCAAAGAGTTCTAGGACACCTTTCCTGATCCTATAATAAGCACAGGCCTTCACTGAAACCCACAGTCAGTTTATTGATTTTACTGCACAACAGCAAGTAGACCCAAGTTTGCTTGGGTAACAGTAATGGATATTAAGAATGTGTGTATAGAAGGGTGATAAATACCTTTTATTTCAGATATCAAGTAGATTTATTGATGTGATTTTTCCATGTAAAAATTCTTTAGGAATGAGGTTTTGCAGGCTTCATGGCTTTGGTTACTATTTCTTTAAGCAGTCTGTATTTTAAGTTGATGCTGAAGTAAATTCTGTTTGAACATGTCCCTCCAATTCCTAGGAGACCAGTGACTTTGTGATGTCACAGTTACCCTTCAGTTGCTTGGAGACCAGTGACTTAGTGATGTCATAGCTTTTTGACTTTGAGAACCACTGCGGTGGTCTAGAGAGTATCTCTCTGTATACCAGCCAAGCAGCATTTGAAGTTACAGTGTGTAGAATCAGACAAATGAGAAAAGTACCTGAAGAAAGATTTCTCTGAGATGGCACATATTTCTTCAGAAATTCAAGGTGGGCCTCCTAAGGCTGAATCAACTGGTTCAGAAACCTCCATTAGATCTCCTTTGTATGGTTATACACTTACTGGGGACTCATTTTTGACATCTATGATTGAAGAATATACTTTTCAGGCTTTGTCTGAGGATCTTGTAATCAAAAGTCCATGCTACACATAGTCTGTCTCTGAAACAGATGAGCTGAATGCTTTTCTTTTATTCACACTTTCCCAAAACATTGGGATATAGTTGCAAATTATCAGCTTGAATCTATTTGGTGGGATGAGAGTGGCATATGGATAGTGATCAATGAAGAAGTCTACCTGACTTTCTGGAAGAAGAAACCATCTCTTGAGCAAGATATTCCAAAAATCTCACTTATTGGCAACATGTAAGATTAAATCATGTGACCTAGAAAACATGTTCACATATGTAGCTAAAACGGAATTTGAAAATGATATAGAAATTTTTTGAAAAACTTACTTTTTGAAGTTGAGAACAGCTGGAGTTTTAAATATTGAACATTTAAAAAAACTTTCCTAGCAACATGAAACAAGATACAGGCTCCGAACCCACTTAAAGTTTACTTACTGTATATGTGCAACATATTTCTGGTAGAGGAGCGTAATTGTTTCTAACATGTTACTGGTATGCCCAGTGTCCGAGTCCCCAAAACTGAGAGAATAAGATATCCACAGCAATGCAAAAGCATAAAGGGATTTATTGCTAGCTCGAGCCAGGGCTCCTGTCACATCCAACACAGTGGAGTAGAACAAGAGCCCCAAGCCCAGATTTACAGCAGTATTTATAAGTTTAGAACAAAGACATGGAGTTGGCAAGGGTTGATTGGCTGCAGGGGTTTCCTGGTATTTACTGAATGGCCAGTTATCATCCCTCTGATTGGCCCGAGTTATCATCCCCAGAAGACCCAGAAGCATGACTCAGGGATTATTTTTGGCCTAGTGCACCTCTCTGAGCCTGTCATGGCTCTGGTGAAGTTGTAGCAGTTACCTGTTAAAACTACTAATGGAGGTGTTTTATTTGATGCTATTTAATTGGTGTCACTAAAGGAATACATTTTTATAACTTAGCTTTGATTGTCAGTTTTACCTTGATTTATGAGAAAACTAAATAATTTAACCCTTTGCTCTTAGTTACCGACCTACTATAAATCAAAATTTAAAATAAGCCATCCCCAACTTTTAGTAAAAATGCAAAGAAGAGTCTCCAATATTTTCATTAGTTCGAGATAACAAGAATTATGTTAAAGGAAGGGACAACAAAGATGATCATAACTCTGATTTTCTTCCAGAAATGAGTGGAGAGATTGCATTTTCAGCCTCCACTTTACGTGTGCCTTTCATACAAAAGCCTCATACCAGCCAGATAGTTGCTAATACAAGCGCTGTATCTCCATGTGACTTAAATTCCCCATCAGCAATATCAGTTAGACAAACAGACCAGATTGTGGTAGATCAACCTGCTGTTTTAAAAACGTTGAGCATTTTCAATTGGCACTCACATAGCAGGTACACTCAAGTTAATAGCCACGTTGAAGACTTTGCTTCTACAACTACGGTTACTTCTCAAACCCACATTGTATCTCCATTCAATTTAGTTCAGTTCAGTTCAGTTCAGTCACTCAGTAGTGTCCGACTGTCTGCAATGCCATAAATCACAGCACGCCAGGGCTCCCTGTCCATCACCAACTCCCAGAGTTTACTCAGAGTCATGTCCACCGAGTCAGCGGTGCCATCCAGCCATCTCATCTTTGGTCGTCCCCTTCTCCTCCTGCCCCCAACCCCTCCCAGCATCAAAGTCCTCCAATGAGTCAACTCTTTTCATGAGGTGGCCAAAGTACTGGAGTTTCAGCTTTAGCATCATCCCTTCCAAAGAAATCCTCAGGTTGATTTCCTTTAGAATGGACTGATTGGATCTCTTTGCAGTCCAAGTGACTCTCAAGAGTCTACTCCAGCACCACAGTGCAAAAGCATCAATTACTCAATGCTTAGCCTTCTTCACAGTCCAACTCTCACATCCATACAGGACTACTGGAAAAATCATAGCCTAGACTAGACGAACCTTTGTTGGCAAAGTAATGTCTCTGCTTTTGAATATACTATCTAGGTTGGTCACAACTTTTCTTTCAAGGAGTAAGCATCTTTTAATTTCAAGAGCAGTTATTCTGGACTGATGGTGGAGCCTTCTAAATTTCCAGTCAGGAATAGTGATATGTTCAGCCCATGACAGTCCTTTTCCTATCCTGCAATAGAGAGGCAACTCATGGTCCTCATGGAGTAAGCAAGAAACAAAATCAATGGTTGATCCTAAATATATTTCATTTTGAAATACTCTGAGCAGAGTCCCTGCTTGTTGGACTATCCACACCATCCTGAAGACTACCTATAAATATTGGCAATCTCAGATTTTTGGTCATTCCTTCAGATGGCAGTGGCAATATGAAGGCATATCCCTGCTTTAGTATGGTAACCCCCATAGGACAACACCAAGTGAAGCACAATGTTCTCATTCTTGCAGCTAATGGACAGTGAAATCTGTCGAGTATCTGTGTAGATTATGGAGTGGTCGACAAAACACTCTTTTGCTTTCACTAAAACTTTTCATTAAATGTAAGTGGGAATATTATGATTTAGAGGGGTGAGCACTTTGGAGCCATTGTAAGAGCTATTGAAATTGGGATCCTTCGTTATCATTTCAAGCCCAAAGCCCAGTAGCCTTGTTTTAGATTTCAGGTATGTTACTATGTAGTCAAATTTGCATGCTTGAGATATATCACCTTAAAGTCGATTCCATCTTCCGTTCCATTGCCACGTACTGATAATCTTTCTCAGTTCATTTTACCTTCTTTTCATATTCTGCTTTGAGTGACAGGTCCTTCTCAAAAAGAACAAGATTAATTCACTTAGTTCTCTGTGATAACTTGAAAGTGAAATGGGTAAGGACATTCAATACATCATGTTGAAAAGCTACTGTTTTTGTTCCCTCATGACAGCATATTATTAGCCTGTACTTCAATTGTTTAAGCAAAGGAAGCCTGGCTACATGATCCTTTACCTTGGTGATCAATTCCCAGATGGCTTCAACATACTGGTGCCTTTAATTCTCAAAAGTATAAAGAAAATAGTTTGATATATTAGGGAAACATTGTACATGAATTCAAATTCACTTCCTTTATGTATTTACCTTATAATTGGTCCCTAAAATTGTAAAACAATGGAAATAATTTCAAACTTTCATTGTAAAACAGTGGAAATTGTTTCGGTGGAAACAGTGAGACTCTATTTGGGTGTGGGGGGGGCGGGGCTCCAAAATAACTGTAGATGGTGACAGCAGCCATGAAATTAAAAAACGACTACTCCTTGGAAGGAAAGTTAGGACCAACCTAGATAGCCTATTGAAAAGCAGAGACATTACTTTGCCAAGAAAGGTCCGTCTAGTCAAGGCAATGTTTTTGTTCCAGTGGTCGTGTAGGTGGCAAACTAATCTCTCTGCTTTTGAATATATTATCTAGGTTGCTCATAACGTTTCTTCCAAGGATTAAGCATCTTTTAATTTCATGGCTGCAATCACCATCTGCAGTGATTTTGGAGCCCCCCAAAATAAAGTCTGACCCTGTTTCCACTGTTTCCCCATCTATTTCCCATGAAGTGATGGGACCGGATGCCATGATCTTTGTTTTCTGAATGTTGAGTTTTAATAAAACTTTTTCACTCTTCTCTTTTACTTTCATCAAGAAGCTTTTTAATTCCTCTTCACTTTCTGCCATAAGGGTCGCGTCATCTGCATATCTAAGGTGATTGATATTTCTCCCGGCAATCTTGATTCCAGCTTGTGTTTCTTCCAGTCCAGGGTTTCTCATGATGTACTCTAAATAGAAGTTAAATATGCAGGGTGACAATATACAGCCTTAACGCACTCCATATTCCTATTTGGAACCAGTTTGTTGTTCCATGTCCAGTTCTAACTGTTTCTTCCAGACCTGCATACAGTTTTCCCAAGAGGCAGGTCAGGTGGTCTGGTATTCCCATCTCTCTCAGAATTTTCCACAGTTTATTAGGATTCACACAGTCAAAGGCTTTGGCATAGTCAATAAAGCAGAAATAGATGTTTTTCTGGAACTCTTTCGCTTTTTCCATGATTCAGCGGGTGTTGGCAGTTTGATTTCTGGTTCCTCCTCCTTTTCTAAAACCAGCTTGAACATCAGGGAGCTCACGGTTCACGTAATTGCTGAAGCCTGGCTTGGAGAATTTTGAACATTACTTTATTAGCGTGTGAGATGCAATTGTGTGGCAGTTTGAGCATTCTTTTGGCATTGCCTTTCTTTGGGATTGGAATGAAAACTGACCTTTTCCAGTCCTATGGCCACTGCTGAGTTTTCCAAGTTTACTGGCATATTGAGTGCAGCACTTTCACAGTATCATATTTCAGGATTTGAAATAGCTCTGGAATTCTATCACCTCCACTAGCTTTGTTCGCAGTGATGCTTTCTAAGACCCACTTGACTTCACATTCCAGGCTGTCTGGCTCTAGATGAGTGATCACACCATCATGATTATCTGGGTCGTGAAGATCTTTTTTGTACAGTTCTGTGTATTCTTGTCATCTCTTCTTAATATCTTCTGCTTTTTTAGGTCCCTTCCATTTCTGTCCTTTATCGAGCCCATCTTTGCATGAAATGTTCCCTTGGTATCTCTAATTTTCTTGAAGAGATATCTAGTCTTTCCCATTCTGCTCATTTCCTCTATTTCTTTGCACTGATCGCTGAAGAAGGCTTTCTTATCTCTTGTTGCTATTCTTTGGAACTCTGCGTTCAGATGCTTTTATCTTTTCTTTTCTTCTTGGCTTTTTCTTCTCTCCTTTTCACAGCTATTTACATGGCTTCCCCAGACAGCCATTATGCTTTTTTTGCATTTCTTTTCAATGGAGATGATCTTGATCCTTGTCTCCTATACAATGTCACGAACCTCATTCCATAGTTCATCAGGCACTCTGTCTATCAGATCTAGGCCCTTAAATCTATTTCTCACTTCCACTGTCCATATTTTGGTAGTCAGTTCTTGTGTTCCTGCTCACTGCTCCTTACGTTACTCCTGAAATTCAACTTTGACTATTCAGATCTTTTCAGTAATCTCTCAGCTTTGTAATATGGTTTCTAGTTTGGTCATAGATTTTCATCCAAGGGGCAAGTGCCTTTTCGTTTTATGGCTGCAGTCACATCACGCAGTCATACCAGAGGTTAAGAAAATGAAACCTGCCACTAATTCAACTGTATCCCACCAAAATATCTCATAATGATGGGAACAAATTCCATGATCTTATTTGTGTGTGTGTGTGTGTGTGTGTGTGTGTTTGTATTTAGTTTTAATCCAGCTTTTTCACACTCCCCTTTCACATTCATCAGAAGGCTCTTTAATTCCTAGTGTTTTTCAGTCATTTGTGTGTTGTCATCTTATAACTAAGGTTATTCACACTTCTCACAGTAATTTTGTTTCCAGCTTCAGATTCTTTCAGCAAGTTACTTCCCATGAAGTACTCTGCACAGATGTCAAATAAGCTGGATAACCATATATAGCCTTGATATGTTTCCTTCCCTATTTTGCACCAGTTCATTATTTCTTGTCCAATTACAACTGCTGTGTCTTGACCTGCCTGCACGGTTTCCTGGAAACAGGTACAGTGATCTGGTATTCATATCTCTTTAAGAATTATCCACAATAATTTGTAACCCTCACAGTCAAAGGGCTTCCCTAGAGGCTCAGATGATAAAGCATTTTCCTTCAATGGGGCAGAACCATTTTGGTACCCACATCTGGAAGATCTCCAGGAGAAGGAAATGGGGTCACAAAAAGTCAGAAACAACTGAATGACCTTATTTTCATACACAATCTAAGCGAGTAACAGAGACAATTAAGTATATGTAGAATAACTGTTGAAACCCCCTTGTTTTGTCTATGATCCAAACTCCAAATAAGGTTTACCTGTTAAGATTACATGAGTATGACTAACTGTACCTGTGGGTTCTTTTTTATTTTATTTTATTTTTTTGCATTTTTTTTTGTCTCAGTCTCTTTTTCAAGCTATTATCTACATGCTGCTACATTCCTGGACACTTGCCATCTTCTTATACAAGAATTAAATTATGCCCATGGCAGTCTCTGTCCTTTGACGCCTTTTAAAACAGTTTTCAGTACCAAAATAAGGAATCTGTGCTCTGGAACATGTCAGGACAGTTTGATAAATAGCTAGATATTTTCAGGAACTGATTTTGAGCCGAATACCTGTACCATCTCTTATCTGGAAAGGAACTATGTTTCCTTAAGCTGATGACAATTCCTCAATAGCAGAAATTTCAGGAAAAACAAATGTGCTTATTTGCATGTTCAAGTCAGTGATGTACCAATTAAGTCAGTGATGTGCCAATTCTGTGATTACATACGTAACCTCCCTTCAAATGGATTAATTCATGTCAAGTAATGTTTTTTGTTTCATCTGGATGTCTAAAGGAATTACCTAGTTAGCCTAGAAAGAAAATCAGAACTTCTATTTTGCCAGAAAATAAAGGAGCACATTGAGTGCAACTCTGTCCATGGAGGCATCATAAATAATCCTTCTATAAAGGCAACAGTTCCTCCAGAGCATCAAGTGAATATTAGCAGAAGACCTTGCTCAACAGAGAAGACTATATGAAAATTAGACATAACTGGGAAGAATGGAGGAACTATTTGAGAAGGAGGATGAGACAAATAGAACCAACCCTGTCTCCTGGAGAGGGACATGATGCAGGGAATAGATTGCGAATTCAGGCAACTCACCTCACGAAATTTAAATTACTTTTGTCTGAAAGGAAGCAAGGTGAAGAAGCTGATGATATTTAGTTTGTCTGGAGTGAGAATCAGAGAATGTGTGGTGTGTTCTTGCCTCCCCCAAACTGCAATGCAGGTGAACTAGCATGCATAGGGCCTGGAAGATGAAACAAGGGGTTAGAAGCCAACCTGGGAGGGAATTGCTTTTGACTCTGTGGAGATGGAATGATGGATCTGTAATCACAAAGTTTGGGACATAACTTTTCTGCCCGGTGATTGCTGGCTCCTCAGCAAAACTGAAACCACCAGTTTTCTAACAACCCAAGCACCTGTAATATGTGACAATTTTTCAAAGATCTGCTTCATTAGCTGACCGTCTGGCAGAAGAAAATGAAGTCTCTGTTTTGAGAAAGGCATTCCATAAATTTCCATTACTATAGAAAATATTATTATAGTGACCATTTAACTGTGTTACCATAGGTAGCTAAAAATAACTTTAAAATTGAGATAATATGATGCTGAAATATTTTTTATATTATTTTCAATTTGTGAACAGCTAGATATTAAGACATTTTAATTGGAACACACTTAAATTTTAAGTTTCCCTAGCAACTTGGAACCAGAGAAGAATCCTGAAGCCACTTAAAGGGGTATTTGATGTAGATATACAATATATTGTTATATGAGGAGCAAAATAAATCCAAATAGATAAGTATTTAAAACTATTACTGCAGGTGTATTATTTGAGGCTATTATCTTTGTATGTTTTAAAGATTAGTATTTCGAGTCTGGCTTTGTTTCTCTATTTTACCTTGGTTTGAAAAGTCACTAATAATTTTCTCTTTGGTTTTAGTTGAAGTTCTATCATAATCCAAATGTTAAGAGATGCTATGCCCAATTTTTGTAAGAATGAAAAGAAGAGTTGGTACTAAAAATGTCTCTCCAGTACCTTCATTAGTTTGAGATTACAAGATGAAGCTTGCTAAAGGAAGTAGTACTATGTACGATCATATCTCCTGGACTCTTCCTGAAACTAGAGGATAGTGTGTATTTTCTGCCTACACAATGCTTACTGTGTCTTTGATACAAAAGCCTTCTACTAAGGACAGTTTAAAGTGTCCCAATTCAAAGTGATTTTTTTCTTCATCATCAGTGTCAGTTACAATGAAAGAGCAAATTGTTATAGATCAAAATGATGTTTCAAATATGTTGCTCTTTTTACATAAGCATTCACAGAGCAGCTACAATTAAGCAAAAGGTCACAGGGAGAATTTTGTTACTATGACTATTTCTACTTCTCAGTACCATGTCACATCTCCTTTGCAGGTCCATGATTCTGACTGATGTAAAGGTACAATACCTTTACTGTTTAATACAGCAATCTGTCAGCAAATGAGGATATTTTCCCTAAACTGCAACTGGGAAGCAAGGTTTCCATGGCAAACAATCACTGATGCATCTGCTACCTCTCTTGCAAGGTCAACTCATGGGCCTTCTTTCATATAATCACACATAGTTACTTTCATATAATTACTACTTAAACTAATCTACCAAGTAGAAACGTGATCATGCAGGATGCTGCTGCTGCTATGTCGCTTAACTCGTGTCCAACTCTGTGAGAACCCATAGATGGCAGCTCACCAGGCTCCTCTGTCCCTGGGATTCTCCAGGCAAGAACACTGGAGGGGGTTGCCATGTCCCTCTCCAATGCATGAAAGTGAAGAGTGGAAGTGAAGTCGTTCAGTGGTGTCCGACTCTTAGCGACCCCATGGTCTTCAGCCTATCAGGCTCTTCCACCCATGGGATTTTCCAGGCATGAACACTGGAGTGGGTCACCATTGCTTCTTCAAATGTCGATTAAAATTTATGTTGGTGATGCCAACAAATTCATGCCTTTCTCTTATTTCAATATTAAATTTATATGTTCACCTTCATATTATATTTTGTATTATATTTTGAAATAATTAAGAAGAATATGAGGTTTTATCTCAATGCCTGTCTATTTCATTGTGCATTTATATAAATTCTTGGGCTTTTGAATGATCATCTGAATTAAATTCATCCATTCCAGTGAATTTCAATTCACTGATTTCTGAAAGTCTGATGTTCACACTTGTCATCTTCTGTTTGACCACTCCCAATTTATCTTCATTCATGAACTTAACATTCTGGGATCCTATGAAATATCATTCTTTTCAGCATCAAACTTTACTTTAATCCATAGTCATATCCACAATACGTGTGGTTTTTCCTTTGGCTCCATCTCTTCCTCTTGAATGATTTCCAGAAGCATATAGGGAATCAAACAACCTGGAGAGTTCACCTTTCAGTGTCCTATCTTTTTGGTTTTCTATATTGTTCATGGGGTTTTCAAAGCAAGAATACTAAAGGGGTTTTCCATTTCCCTTCTCCAGTGGACCACATTTTGCCAGAATTGCCTACCATGTCCAATCCACCCTGGGTGGCCCACCATGGCATGTCTCATAGTTTCTCTGAGGTAGACAAGGCTGTGATCCATTTGATCAGCTGGTTATTTTTCTCTGATTGAGGACTTCATTCTGTCTGCCATTTGTTCCATAAAGATAAGAGGCTTATGGAAACTTCCTAATGGAATAGATAGACTGTGAGTGAATCTGGGTCCTGTTCTGATATATGGGGCCATATTCAGTAGAATTTTAATCCAATTTACTCTTGATGGGTGTGGCTGTGTTCAGGCCCTGTGGTTTGAACTGAAGGTTAACTATGGTGTGGGTAGTGAGAGTAATTGGGACCTTCTTCAAAAGGACATGAGCAAGCACTCTTGTATCCAGTGCCCATCACCCTGCTGCATCCTGTTCTTGGACCATGCCTCTTCTGGAGACTCCTGGACACTCACATAAGTCTGGCTCAGTCTCCTGTGGGAACACTGCTCTTACTCTTGGCTCCTGGTGAACAAAAGGTTTTGTTTGTGCCCTCCAACTGTCTGTTTCAGAACTGTGGAAGTCCTATAATCAAATCCAACTGGCCTATAAGGTCAAATTCCTTGCACGTTCTCAGTCCCTTTGCCAGATCCCCAGATTGAGCAATTTGTAGTAGTCCTAAAACTCCCTTAGCTGTACACGAATTTCTTTAGAATGATTATCCTGAAACTTGTGGATTGTGCTCTAGGCCACTTCTTGGTGGGTTGAAAGTTTACCTCCTTTGAAAGGGCTTATGTCACAAACCGCATGAACAAGGCCTGTAGCAGACAGACCTCTTCCCTGTCAGGCCATTGCTGACCCATGCCTCTGCAGGAGACACTCAGTAACTCAAAAGCAGTTCTGACTATGTCTTTGTGGGGTCCCTGGGTATATGTGCACAATAAAGTTTTATTGAGCACTCTTAGCTTGGCTGGTAGATACTGATTCTAATTGCAAGTTCACCCTTCGAACATGTTTGTTTTTACTTTTCCTTTGCTTTGGACACGATTTATTTATCTGTTTGTTTTGTTTATTGTGGGACACAAGATTTTCCTGTCAATGGTCATTCAGTAACAAGATGTAATTTTGGAACTCTCACAGGAAAAGGTGAGTTCACACCCTCTACTATTCCATCTTCACTTCCTCACAGGCACAAACCAGCAAAGGGGAATATGCCTCCATTCCACCTCTGCACTTTCTTCACCTTTCTGTACTCTCAGATAGGCTGGAAGCCCATGGTCAGAGCCAAGGTAACCTCTTCTCTTCTAAGATGCCTGTGCTTTCACAATGAAAGGTCCTACCTTATCATGATATTTATCTCACGTGATGAAATTGTTCATTGTAAAGAGACAGTTGTGCCCCCTGATGCACTGACCCGAGACAGCACTATCCCAGAGCCTTCTAATATGGAAAACTTCTGCAGGGCAGTAGGTTATCTTTCTGTTCCTCCTCCTTCCAGTTTCTACTCTTTTCTGAAAGACCTTCACCTCTTTACAGACTTGGATCCTGTTATAGCCATATCGACTATTTCCACAGGTCAGCCCAATTCTCATAGACTGAGGGGTCCACAGGCTATATTTTAAAAGGCCCACACCACTTGATTTACACTGGATGGGTCGCCAAGCCTTCCACATCCTTTTCCTGGTAAACACACACACATCAACACTGCAGAAACTGTGAACTTGTTTATGTCTCCTGTTGTAAATCCAAATTTGTGAACACATTGTCCTGAGTTGTCACTGGCCACCCATTCCTCATTCTGGTTTTGAACAGGACCACCTCAGAGATTCATGGGCCAGTCTCCTACACCCTGGATGCCTGGTGCAGCCTTCTGCTTGCTCCATATCTCACCGTCTGTAACATTCATCATTATCTACTGTAGTTGGACACACATTCACACAGAAAGACACACAAACGTGGGCAACAAGCTTATGTGGGTAGACACACAAATGTTCAAGGCACGTGAAAACAAAAGCAAACAGGAAACATAGACCTTTCTGTAGCTGAAGAACCAGTACTTCATATGAAATAAAGAGATTTCCATTTTCTTATAGGAAAATCTCCATTCTGAACTTAAATATGAAGTATAGAGAAGTCCAAATTCCATGATGGAGACTTAGCACCTAGGTTTTGAAACAGTAAAAGCAAACCATTTCCCACTTCATGGAATCAATCATTTGTTTTGGTATATAGTATTAAAAATACAGCAAACTTCTTACTTCATTAAGAAACAGTGGTGTCCATGTTCTCATCTGTGCAACAGAGATAATTCCATTTTCCTATAGGCTTTCCATATCTCCAAAAAGCAGTGCCAAGTTTGACCTCTGTGAAATATCCAGAACTTCACATTTAATGGTAGAAAACTACCATCTAGATTCATATATGATGTATAGACAAGTTCAAATTTCGCATGAGAGAAACAGCTTCCAAATTTTCATAAACTGAAATAAAAAATGAGAAAGATCATGGAGGCAAACAAGCATCACTATATTTGCATGGAAAAGTGTAGGTAGTTCTACATTTGAGTTCAATTCAGTTCAGTCTCTCAGTTATGTTCAACTTTTGTGACTACATAGTCTGCAGCATGTCATGCATCCCTGTCCATCACCAACTGCCAGAACCTCCTTAAACTCATGTCCTTCTAGTCGGTGATGCCATCTAACCATCTCATCCTTTGTAGTCATCTTCTCTTATTGGTTTCAATGATTCCCAGCATCAGGGTCTTGTCCAGTTAGTCCATTCTTCACATATTATTGAAGGGGTCCATATTATTGGAGTTTCAGCTTCAGGATCAGTGCTTCCAATATATATTCAGGACTGATTTCCTTTAGGGTCCTTGCAGTCCAAGCAAACATTTTAAAAGCATCAATTCTTCCATACTCAGCTGTCTACAGTCCAAATATCACATTTGTACAAGCTTCCTTCTCCAGGAACATCAATTTTGGTAAGCACACAACTTTCTTTGTCCTGGTTACTTTCTTTCACTTGGTCATCAATCATGTCAGGTTTCATTTCTAACTATGTGACAGCCTCAAAGGTTACAAAATTTTGGCATTTGGTCATAACAGGGACCGACCTGCAGGTCAGTGGTCAGGGTTTGAAGCCTTTGCCCTGGACAGCTTTGTGACATGTGCCTGTGTGCTGCATTATCCCATTACCTTGGACAGTTTCACAGTTCCAGTCACATTGGCCTGATCCACGGCCTGTGCATTCCTTCAGGGGTCCAGAAATCAAGGACCTCTGAGCTCAGCTGCCTTTGAGAATTGCTTTCTCAGTGTGCACCTATCTAGGTCATTTCTGGTCAATGCTGTGCCCCTGTTAGTAGCCTACTACCCCTTAGGGCTCACAATATTCTGAGTGAGGAACCCTGTTTTTTCTATCTTTGTGTCTTCCTGTGTGCACCTGTCTACCTATGCCCCAAGCACCTCTTGGACACCCAGCTTCAAGGGACTCTTCCCACTTCCCCCACCCCATTCCCATCCCCCTACCCTACCCATACCCCACCCCCCATCTCCCACCCACTCAACCCCACCCTAGTGTTCCTCCCCTTCCAGTTCAGTAGGCATGGCCACTGGCACCAGCCCTCCTCATATCTCTGTGAGCACCCCCCTCCCCCCCTTAAAATGATCCCCTTTTCAACTCTCTGGGGGAATCCCACTCCCAATCCCAAATCTGGGGAGATTTGCCTGGGACGAAACAGGAACTGGAATTGGTTGGGCCGTGTGTTTTCCAGACACTGCTGAGTCACCACTTACCTTGCCTCAGTGTTCAGCAGGGAGCACGTTGCTAAGCGTGGCCACACAAACATTAGTTCCACCTTAGGTACCCTGCTTTCCCACAAGGTGACCTTGAGCTCTTCTGGGTTTTGCCCCCAAGCACCCGCAATTCTACTTGCTGCCCTAAAACAAATGATCAGGACCAGGGGCTGGAGTGAAGGCCTAAGTGGTTGAGGAGCCAGCCAGGGCCATGTGTTCTGGAAAGAGGCGAGGAGGCCACATGCTCTCGAAAGTGGCCATGGGGCCACACTGTGGACGCCATAATCCAGCGAACCAGGGTCTGCCGCAACTTGACACTGGATGTGGGGTCCCCTCTAGAGGTGCCAGGGCATGCTGTGCTCATGAAAGGGACAGAAATGAGCCTGTGGGATGGTGGTCAGTGTGCTTAGAGGAAGGGTCCTTTGTCCTGAGCAACAGCTAAGCACTTTGATTTTCCACTGTCCAGCCATTGAGAAATTGTTCAGATTTCAAGATAAGAGGAGACATGAGGTCACATGATGGGGTTGGCTGTACAGCTTTCAGTTTATCCCCCAGCTTCCTAAATACATGTTAACCTACCGTCTTCTTCTTTTTGGAGCATTTCGGTTCTTGCTCTCAGGCTTGGATGGACACCGGTAACTGAAAATAGGAGACCTTTGAGGACCTGAGGCCACTGTGAGCTGAGCCAGTGCAGGCAGAGATCATCTTCAGGTAACCTGGTTCCCTTAGCCACATCTCTGGTGCCCCCTCTGTGCTGGTCATCGTGGAGCTGGGTAAAGTCTGCAGCCTAAGACCCTCAGGGCAGGAGGAGGATGAGGACGCTTTAGTTTTCCAAGTCATTTTCATAAGAGAGCTTTGGTCCTGCTGCTATCTTAGAATAGGAAGCTGCAGCGTGATGGGGACCCATTCCCAAAGCTACAGTCAGGTTCATAACCTGTGCTTGGGAGGCTGGTTTCAGACCTCAGACACTCGACCCCTGTGTGGAATTGGGCAAGGCCTGGATGATATGCCCAGGAAAGTTTTGATCTCCCTATGCGTGGGACCCCTGGGAGTGAGGTGCCCCTGGAAAGAAAGCACTCAGGCAACAGAGTGAGTCCTCTAGCTGCATCTAGAGGAGGCCAGGGAGGCCATGTGGCCAGACTGGAATCGAGAATGGAATCTGGTGAAATGTCACCAGATTTTGCTTGTGAAACCCCATTAGTGAATCTCCTTACTTGCCCCTGTGGAGGGCAGGCAGTACTGAGATGTTTGCTTCTTGGAGATGGACTGAGCCTGAGCCCTTGAAGGACAGCTGTTGAGCTGAAGAAAGGTGTAAATCTAGGCCTTTCTGGATTTCTCCCCAAATTTTGCACTGTTGCCCCATCCTCCTGGATGACCTGGCAGTAGCCATAGACCTTAGATCTCAGAATTATTTCCAACTCCATGCTCCATCTCAACAGGAAATAGCCATAATTTTTGCTGATTCAAATACTTCACGAGCTGGAACCCTGTAGACCTCCCCGTGTTCCTAGAGTAATTTTGATCAGAGGAGCTAGGGGGAAAAAAAGAAAAAAGAACAGAAACAAAGGGAAATAATCAAATGATAGAGAATAGTAATGATTTATCCATTAAGCAAAGTCAAAGGTCTTTAGTTCCTCCTCAAGGGCCATGGAAAACATTCTGAGCAATATCCTGTGAACAGTTATAGAGATGCTAAAGCCCACCCAGGCTGAAATGCATGTACATAGACCACAGAGTAGTTGGAACCAGAGAGTCGATGATGTGGACTCCCAGTATCCTCAGTAACAGACTATAAGTAGAATGCCCCCAAACCGTGGTATGTGATTAGTCATTAAAATCCTTACCTTGATATTTGGGGATTTGGGCCTTTGAAGCACCAAAGACTGCTAGGATACCTTGCCCGGTCCTATAATAAACATGTGCTTTCACTGAAAACCACAGTCAGTTTATAGATTTTACTGCGCAGCAGTGAATACACCCAAGTTTGCTTCAGTACCAGTAATGGATGTTAAGAATGTGTGTATAGAAGGGTGATAAATACCTTTTATTTCAGATATCAAGTAGATTTATTGATGTGATTTTTCCATGTAAAAATTCTTTAGGAATGAGGTTTTGCAGGTTTCATGGCTTTGGTTACTATTTCTTTAAGCAGTCTGTATTTTAAGTTGATGCTGAAGTAAACCCTGGTTTAACATGTCCCTTTATTTCCAAGGAGACCAGTAACTTTGTGATGTCACAGTTACCCTTCAGTTGCTTGGAGACCAGTGACTTAGTGATGTCATAGCTTTTTGACTTTGAGAACCACTGCGGTGGTCTAGAGAGTATCTCTCTGTATACCAGCCAAGCAGCATTTGAAGTTACAGTGTGTAGAATCAGACAAATGAGAAAAGTACCTGAAGAAAGATTTCTCTGAGATGGCACATATTTCTTCAGAAATTCAAGGTGGGCCTCCTAAGGCTGAATCAACTGGTTCAGAAACCTCCATTAGATCTCCTTTGTATGGTTATACACTTACTGGGGACTCATTTTTGACATCTATGATTGAAGAATATACTTTTCAGGCTTTGTCTGAGGATCTTGTAATCAAAAGTCCATGCTACACATAGTCTGTCTCTGAAACAGATGAGCTGAATGATTTTCTTTCATTCACATTTCCCCTAAAACTTTGAAATATAGTTGCAAATTATCAGCTTGAATCTATTTGGTGGGATGAGAGTGGCATATAGATAGTGATCAATGAAGAACTTCTTAAGAAAGAGGTCTTGGAAGGCAAGGAGCCTTTCAGAATATTTGAAACCAATAGTATTAAAAGTTTAAAAGCTTAACCTTTATGGGTTTAGTGAAGAGCGGCAAAGTTTTCAAAGATCTGCTTCACTACTGGACTTTCTGGAAGAAGAAAACATCTCTCTTTTGAGCAAGGGATTCCAAAATCTCACTTATTGGCAATATGTAAGATTAAATAACGTGACCTAGAAAGCATATTCATATATGTAGCTAAAATGGAATTTGAAATTGAAATAGAAAATTTTTGAAAAACTTTTAAGTTTTGAAGTTGAGAACACCTGGAGTTTAAATTATTGGACATTAAAAAAAAACTTTCCTAGCAACGTGAAACCAGATACAAGCTCTGAAGCTACTTAAAGTATTATTTTCTGTATATATACAACATATTTTTAGTTGAGGAACATAACTGTTTCTAACATGTTACCTGCTAAAACTACTAATGGAGGTGTTATATTTGACGCTACTTAATTGGTGTTTAAAAGGAATACATTTTTATAGCTTAGCTTTGTCAGTTTTACCTTTGTTCATAAAAAAGCTAAATAATTTAATACTTTGCTTTTAGTTACAGACCTACTGTAAATCAAAATTCAAAACAAACCATTCCCCAACTTTTAGTATGAATGCAAAGAAGAGTTGGGATTAACGATGTGTCTCCAATATTTTCATTAGTCTGTGATAACAAGAATTTAGTTAAAGGAAGGGACAACAAAGATGATCATAACTCTGATTTTCTTCCAGAAATGAGTGGAGAGAATGCATTTTCAGCCTCCACAAGTTTACATGTGCCTTTCATACAAAAGCCTCATACAAGCCAGATATTTGCTAATACAAGTGCCCTAATCTCCATGTGACTTACCTTCCCCATCAGCAATATCAGTTAGAAAAACAGACCAGTTTGTGGTAGATCAACCTGCTGTTTTAAAAATGTTGAGCATTTTCAATTGGTACTCACATAGGTACACTCAAGTTAATAGCCACGTTGAAGACTTTGCTACTACAACTGCAGTTACTTCTCAAAGCCACATTTTATCTCCATTACAGAGCAGTTATTCTGGACTGATGGTGGAGCCTTCTACCTTTCCAGTAAGGTATAGTGGTAAGTCAGCCCATGACAGCCCTTTCCTATCCTGCAAGAGAGATGCAACTCATGGCCCTCATGGAGTAAGCAAGGAACAAAATCAATGGTTGATCTTAAATATATTTCACTTCGAAATTTTCTGAGCAGAATCCCTGCTTATTGGACTATCCACACTCTCCTGAAGACTACCTAGAAATATTGGCAATCTCAAATTTGTGGTCATTCCTTCAGATGGCAATGGCAATATCAAGTCATATCACTGCTTTGGTATAGTAACTCCCTTGGACAATACGAAGGTAAATTCAACGTTCTCATTCTTGCAGCTAATGGACAGTGAAATCTGTCGAATATCTTTGTGGATAAGGGAGTGGTCGACAAAACACACTCTTTTTCTTTCACTGAAACGTTTCACTAAATGTAAGTGAAAATACTATGCTTTAGAGGGGTGAGCACTTTGGAGCCATTGTAAGAGCTATTGAAATTGGAGCTCTTAGTTATCATTTCAAGCCCAAAGTCCAATGGCTTTGTTTTCGATTTCAGGTGTGTTACTATTTAGTCAAATTTGCATGCTTTGAGCATTATCACCTTAAAGTCGATTCCATCTTCCATTCCATTGCCACATACTGATAATCTTTCTCATTCCCTTTTATCTTTTTTTCATATTCTTCTTTGAGTGGCAGGTCCTCAAAAAGAACAAGATTAATTCACTTAGTCCTCTGTGATATCTTGAAAATAAATGGATAAGGACATTCCATATATCATGTTGAAAAGCTACTGTTTGTATTCCTCATGAACGCATATTATTAACCTATAATTCAATTATCTAACCAAAGGAAGCCTGGTTACATGATCCGTTAACTTGGTGATCAATTCCCAGATGGCTTCGACATACTGGTGCCTTTAATTCTCAAAAGTATAAACAAAATGGCTCGATATATTAGGGATACAATGTATATGAATTCTAAGTTTCTTTCCTTTATGTATATACTGTGTAATTCGTGGCTAAAACTGCAAAATAATGGAAAGAGTTTCAGACTTTAATTGTAAAATAATGGAAACTGGTTCAGTGGAAACAGTGTGAGACTTTTTATTTTTGGGGGGACGGGGGGCTCCAAAATCACTGCAGATGGTGACTGAAGCGATAAAATTTAAAGATGATTACACTTGGAAGGAAAGTTAGGACCAACCTAGATAGTCTATTGCAAAGCAGAGACATTACTTTGCCAACAAAGGTCCATCAAGTCAAGACTATCGTGTTTCCAGAGGTCATGTATGGATGTGAGAGTTGGACAGTGAAGAAAGATGAGCACAGAATAATTGATGCTTTTGAACTATGGTTTTGGAGAAGACTCTTGAGAGTCCCTTCACCTGTGAGGTTATCCAGCCAATCCATTCTAAAAAGATCAGCCCTGGGGGTCCTCAGATGGTGGAGGAATAGCATGAGGAGACCACTTTTTCCCTCACAAATTCATAAAAAGAACATTTCAACACTGAGCAAATTCCACAAAACCACTTCTGAATGCAGGCAGAGGACATCAGGCATCCAGAAAAGCAGACCATTGTCTTCAAAAACAAGTAGGAAAAAATAAAAAAAAAAAAAAAGAAGAAAAAAGAGACAAAGGAGATAGAGAGGGAGCTCCGTCCTGGGAAGGGAATCCCATCCCAGGAAGGTAATCTTAAGAAGAGAGGTTTCCAGTCACCAAGAAACACTCTCCCTGCCGAGTCTGTGGCAAGCCTTGGAAACACAGAGGGCGACATAACAGGAAGGAAACATAAATAAATAATTAAAACCAACAGATTACAAGCCCAACAGTAACTCCCCCAGAGGAAAAGCAGCTCAGATGTCTGCCTCCACCACTAGCAAGCGGGGACAGGGCAGAGAAGTGCGGGAGGTGTGGGCTGCAGTACTTTTTAAGAACCAGGCGGGAACACCCTGCGCGTAATTAGAATGAACTAACTTGGGCTAGCAAACCAGACTGTAGGATATCTACCACGTGAAAAGCTTGAACATAAGACACCACCAGGACCACACAAGAACAAAGGATGGAACAGAAATAGCTGGCTACAGACCATCCCCCAATGGTGACAGGCAGCCAGAGCCATGAGGGCTGGAAGGGGGCAATCACAGCCCTAGAGAGACTTTACCTACCAAACTGCAAGCAGGCTTCTTTGCTAAGACTTCTGGGGGTTCTGGACAGTCACCATCTGCCTCACAAGGGGTGCCAGTGGTACACCCAGAAAACTGAGCAGCAGAGACGGGAAAAGCGATGAGTCGCAGTGACCGTGCTTGCCAAATGCCTGAGCTACTTGGACCTGGGAAGGACAAAAAACGCAGTCCCCAGTGAATCTGCACCTCTGAGGGCTACCTGAGCATCAAACCTGAGTGGCTTAGACCTGGGAGGTGCATGCAGCCTAGGGCCAGCCTCAGACTGTTCCTAGTTGAGCAACGTAGAGACTGAGTGGTGTGCCCCATGAGCAGGGGAAGGCCCAGTGGGACTTAGACACTGCATGCACAAGCCAGTGTTATTTGTTTGCAGAATCCCTCCCTCCCCACAGCACGACTGAACAAGGGAGCCTGAAAAAAGAAAAAAAAAAAAAGCTGTCCACCACCACTGCCCGCACCCCATGTCAGGACGGAAATCAGATACTGAAGAGACCAACAGACAGAAGAAAAGTGGAGGAAACCACCTTGGAAGTGAGCCACACTGTGCACAACACCATAGAAAGGGCAAGATATATCTTTACTATTTTTATGATCATTTTTTTTTCATTCTTCTTTTTTTTTTGCTGATGTTGTTGTGTGGTAGTATTTTCTTCTTTTCTTTTTCTTTTTATTTTTTTAAACTTTTTAAAATATTTAAGTCCTCTATTTCTCCTTTAATTTTTATTTTTATAACCTAGTATTACTTTTCAAAAAAAAAAAAGACCCTATTTTTTAAAGCAAAGACCACATATAGCATTTGTGTGGTTGTTGCTGTTTTTCAATAATTCTTGGGCTTCTTCTTCTTCTTCCCCTTCTTCTTCTTCCCCTTCTTCTTCTTCCCCTTCTTCTTCTTCCCCTTCTTCTTCTTCCCCTTCTTCTTCTTCTTCTTCTTCTTCTTCTTCTTCTTCTTCTTCTTCTTCTTCTTCTTCTTCTTCTTCTTCTTCTTCTTCTTCTTCTTCTTCTTCTTCTTCTTCTTCTTCCTCTTCCTCTTCTTCTTCTTCTTCTTCTTCTTCTTCTTCTTCTTCTTCTTCTTCTTCTTCTTCTTCTTCTTCTTCTTCTTCTTCTTCTTCTTCTTCTTCTTCTTCTTCTTCTTCTTCTTCTATTTAATATTGTATTTTTGAAAATCCAAACTCTTCTCTAGATTTTTAACTTTTGCTTTTTGGTATTTGTTGTCAAATTTGTATACTTAAAATTTTACTTGAGAGTGAGATTACTGGCTTGACCACTCTCTCCTCCTGTTGACTCTCCTTTTACTCCACCAGGTGGTCTCTGTCTCTTCCCTCCCTCTTCTTTTCTCTACTCAACTCTGTGAATCTCTCTGTTCCAGATGGTGGAGAACACTTCAGGATCTGGGTACTGGATGGATCTGTCTCTCTCCTTTTCATTTCCTTCTTTTATCCTCCTGGCCACCTCTGTCTACTTCCTCCCTCTCCTCTTCCCTGTATAAATCTGTGAATACCTCTGAGTGGTCCCGACGGTGGAGAGCACATAAGGAAGTGAATGCTGGCTAACTTGCTCTCTCCTCTTTTGATCCCACATCATCTCATTTCAGTCACCTCTAACTACCCCTGCCTCTTTTCTTCTCCATGTAACTCAGTGAACCACTCTGGGTGTCCCTCAATGTGGAGAAACTTTTCATCTTTAACCTAGATGTCTTATCATAATTGCTGAATAGGTGGAGAAGTCTTGACACTACTATAAATATAAAACTGAAAACTAGAAGCAGGAGGCTTAAGTCCAAACCCTGACAACATCAGAGAACTCCTGAATCCAGGGAACATTAATTGATAGAAGCTCATCAAACACCTCCATACCTACACTGAAACCAAGCAACACCCAAGGGCCAAGAAGTTCCAGAGCAAGATATACCATGTAAATTCTCCAGCAACACAGGAACACACCCCTGACCTTCAATATACAGGCAGCTCAAAGTTCCTCCAAAATCATTGACATCTCATAACCCATTACTGGTCACTCCACTGTACTCCAGAGAGAACAAACCCAGCTCCAACACAAGCCTCCCTAACCAGGAAACCTTGTCAAGCCACTGATACAACCCCACCCACAGTGAGGAAGCTCCATAATAAAGAGAACTCCACAAATTACCAGAATTTAGAAAGGCCACTTCAAAAGCAGGAATATAACCAAGATGAGGAGACAGAGGGATACTCACCAGGTAAAGGAACAGGAGATGCCTACAAAACCAAACAAAAGAGGAAGAGATAGGGAATCTACCTGAGAAAGAATTCTGAATATTGATAGTGAAAATGATCCAAAATCTTGAAATAAAAATGGAATCACAGATCAATAGCCTGGAGACAAGGATTGTGAAGATGCAAGGAAGGTTTAACAAGGACCTAGAAGAAATAAAAAAGAGCCAATATATAATGAATAACACAATAAATGAGATCAGAAACACTCTGGAGGCAACAAACAGTAGAAAAGCGAGACAGAAGATAGGATTAGTGAAATAGAAGATGGAATGGTAGAAATAAATGAATCAGAGAGGAATAAAGAAAAATGAATTAAAAGAAATGAGGACAATCTCAGAGACCTTCAGGACAATATGAAATGCTCCAACATTCGAATTATAGGAGTCCCAGAAGAAGAAGACAGCAAGAAAGATCATGAGAAAATCCTTGAAGAGATAATAGTTAAAAACTTCCCTAAAATGGGGAAGGAAATAATCACCCAATTCCAAGAAACCCAGAGAGTTCCAAATAGGATAAACCCAAGGTGAAACACCCCAAGACACACATTAATCAAATTAACAAAGATCAAACACAAAGAAAAATATTAAAAGCAGCAAGGGAAAAACAACAAATAACACACAAGGGGATTCCCATCAGGATGACAGCTGATCTTTCAATAGAAACTCTTCAGCCCACGAGGAAATGGCAAGACATACTTAAAGTGATGAAAGAAAACAACCTACAGACTAAATTACTGTACCCAGTAAGGATATCATTCAAATACGAAGGAGAATTCAAAAGCTTTACAGACAAGCAAAAGCTGAGAGAATTCAGCACCACCAAACCAGCTCTCCAACAAATCATAAAGGATATTCTCTAGACAGAAAAGAAAAAAAGGTTGTATAAACCCGAACCCAAAACAATAAAGTAAATTACAAGGGGATCATACCTATCAATAATTACATTAAACGTAAATGGGTTGAATGCACCAACCAAAAGGCAAAGACTGTCTGAATGGATACCAAAACAAGAGACACATACAGACTGCAAATGAAGGGCTGGAATAGGATATTCCACGCAAACAGAGACCAAAAGAAAGCAGGAGTAGCAAAACTCATATCTGCAAATAGACTTTAAAACAAAAGCTGTGAAAAGAGACAAAGAAGGCCACTAAATAATGATCAAAGGGTCAATCCAAGAAGAAGATATAACAATTATAAATATATAATGCACCCAACATAGGAGCACCACAATATGTAAGACAAATGCTAACAAGTATGAAAGGGGAAATTAACAATAACACAATAACAGTGGAAGACTTTAATGCCCTACTCACACCTATGGTCAGATTAAATAAAAGAAAATTAACAAGGAAACACAAACTTTAAATGATACAATATATCAGTTAGACCTAATTGATATCTATAGAAAAATTCACCCAAAAAAATGAATTTCACTTTTTTTCTCAAGTGCTCATGGAACCTTCTCCAGGATCACATCGTGGGCATAAATCTAGCCTTGATAAATTAAAAAAAAAAAATCAAAATCATTCCAATCATCTTTTCTGAACATAATGCATTAAGATTAGATGTCAACTACAGGAGAAAAACTATTAAAAATTCCAACATATGGAGGTTGAACAACACACTTCTGAATAACCAACAAATCACAGAAGAAATCAAAATATGCATAGAAATGGATGAAAATGAAAACACAACAACCTAAAACCTGTGGGATACTATAAAAGCAGTGCTAAGAGGAAAGTTCATAGCAACACAGGCATACCTCAAGAAACAAGAAAAAAGTCAAATAAATAACCTAACTCTACACCTAAGGAAACGAGAAAAGGCAGAAATGGAGAGCCGCAGAGTTAGTGGAAGGAAAGGAATCTTAAAAATTAGGGCAGAAATAAATGCAAAAGAAACAAAAGGGACTATAGCAAAAATCAACAAAGCCTAAAGCTGGTTGTTTGAAAGGATAAACAAAATTGACAAATCATTAGCCAGACTCATCAAGAAACAAAGAGAGAAAAATCAAATCAATAAAATTAGAAATGAAAATGGAGAGATCACAACAGGCAACACAGAATACAAAGGATCATAAGAGATATTATCAGCAATTGTATGCCAATAAAATGGACAACGTGGAAGAAATGGACAAATTCTTGGAAAAATACAACTTTCCAAAACTGAAGCAGGAAGAAATAGAAAATCTTAACAGACCCATCACAAGCACGGAAATTGAAACTGTAATCAGAAATCTTCCAGCAAACAAAAGCCCAGGTCCACATGCCTTCACAGCTGAATTCTGCCAAAAATTTCAAGAAGAGCTAACACCTATCCTACTCAAACTGTCCCAGAAAATTGCAGAGGAAGCTAAACTTCCAAACCCATTCTATGTGGCCACCATCACCCTAATACCAAAACCTGAAAAAGATGCCACAAAAAAAGAAAATTATAGGCCAATATCACTGATGAACATAGATGCAAAAATCCTCAACAAAAGTCTAGCAATCAGAATCCAACAACACATTAAAAAGATCATACACCATGACCAAGTGGGCTTTATCTGAGGGATGCAAGGACTCTTCAATATCCGTAAATCAATCAATGCAATTTATCACAGTAACAAATTGAAAAATAAAAGACATATGGTTATCTCAATAGATGCAGAGAAGGCCTTTGACAAAATTCAACATCCATTTATGATAAAAAAAACTCTTGAGAAAGCAGGAATAGAAGGAACATACCTCCATATAATAAAAGCTATATATGACAAACCCACAGCAAACATTATCCTCAATGGTGAAAAATTGAAAGCATTTCCCCTAAAGTCAGGAACAAGACAAGGCTGCCCACTTTCACCGCTACTATTCAACAGAGTTCTGGAAGTTTTGGCCATAGCAATCAGCACAGAAAAAGAAATAAAAGGAATCCAAATTGGAAAAGAAGAAGTAAAACTCTCACTGTTTGCAGATGATATGATCCTCTACATAGAAAACCCTAAAGACTCCCCCAGGAAATTACGAGAGCTGATCAATGAATATAGTAAATTTGAAGAATATAAAATCAACATGCAGAAATCCCTTGCATTCCTATATGCTAATAATGAGAAAGTAGAAAAATAAATTAAGGAACCAATTCCATTCACCATTGAACGAAAAGAATATAATGCTTAGGTATATATCTACATAAAGAAACTTAAGACCTATATATGGAAAACTATAAAACACCAATGAAAGAAATCAAAGAGGACACTAATAGATGGAGACATATACCATGTTCATGAATCGAAAGAATCAATATACTGAAAATGAGTATAGTACCCAAAGCAATCTACAGAGTCAATGCAATCTCTTTCAAGCTACCAGCGTTAGCCAAAGCAATCTTGAGAAAGAAGAATGGAACTGGAGGAATCAACCTGCCTACTTTAGGCTCTACTACAAGGCCACAGTCATCAAGACAGTATGGTACTGGCACAAAGACAGAAATATACATCAAAAGGAACTAAATAGAAAGCCCAGAGATAAATCCACACACCTATGGGAACCTTATCTTTGACAAAGGAGGCAAGAATATACAATGGAGTAAAGAGGATCTCTTTAACAAGTGGTTTTGGGAAAACTGGCCAACCACTTGTAAAATAATTAAACTAGATCACTTTCTAACACCACACACAAAAATAAACTCAAAATGGATTAAAGATCTAAACATAAGACCAGAAACTATAAAACTGCTAGCGAAGAACATAGGCTAAACACTCTCCGTCATAAATCACAGCTGGATCCACTTCCCAGAATCCTGGAAATAAAAGCAAAAATAAACAAATGGGATCTAATTAAAATTAAAAGCTTCTGCACAACAAAGCAAACTATAAGCAAGGTGAAAAGACAGCCTTATGAATGGGAGAAAATAATAGCAAACTAAGCAACTGACAAACAACTAATCTCAAAAATATACAGGCAACTTATGCAGCTCAATTCCGGAAAAATAAACGACCCAATCAAAAAATGGACCAAAGTACTAAATAGATATTTCTCCAAAGAAGACATACGGATGGCTAACAAACTCATGAAAAGATGCTCAACATCATTCATTATTAGAGAAATGCAAATCAAGATCACAATGAGGTACCATTTCACACCAATCAGAATGGCTGTGATCCAAAATTCAGCAAGCAATAAATGCTGGAGAGGGTGTGGAGAAAAAGGGAACCCTCTTGCATTGTTGGTGGAACTGCAAACTAGTACAGCCACTATGGAGAACACTGGAGATTCCTTTAAAAATTGCAAATAGAACTGCCTTATGACCCAGCAATCCCACTTCTGGGCATGCACACCAAGGGAACCAGAGTAGAAAGAGACACGTGTACCACAGTGTTCATCGAAGCACTGTTTATAATAGCCAGGGCATGGAAACAACTTATATATCCATCAGCAGATGAATGGATATGAAAGCTGTGTTACACATACACAATGGAGTATTTCTCAGCCATTAAAAATAATGGATTTGAATTAGTTCTAATGAGATGGATGAAACTGGAGTCGATTATACAGAGTGAAGTAAGCCAGAAAGAAATTCTCCAATACAGCATACTAACACATATATATGAAATTTATAAAGATGGTAATGATGACCCTATATGCAAGACCGCAAAAGAGACACTGATGTGTGGAGCGGACTTCTGAACTCTGAAGGAGAGGGAGAGGGAGAGGGAGAGGGAGAGGGAGAGGGAGAGGGAGAGGGAGAGGGAGAGGGAGAGGGAGAGGGAGAGGGAGAGGGAGAGGGTGGGATGATTTGGAAGCCTGACATTGAAACATGTATACTATCATGTAAGGAAGGAACTGCCAGTCTATGCAGTTTGATGCAGGATACAGTATGCTTGGGACTGGTGCACAGGTATGATCCGGAGAGATGTTGTGGGGTGAGAGGTAGGAGGGGTGTCCATGTTTGGAAACTCATGTACATCTTTGGTGGATTCATGTCAATGTATGGCAAAACCAATACAGTATTGTAAAGTAAAATAAAGTAAAAACTAAAAAATTAATTTAAAAAAAAAGAGAGAAAAAAAGAAATATTGTAACAGTCTGTACAAGTGGCAAAAATCAAAGAAACCAAACTGTCCTGGGTAAAGGTAAAACTTCATGTATAAGCAAAAGCACAGTGTGCAATTGCCAAAGTGATTGAAAGGGAAAGAATATTCTCAACAGGATCATGGCCTGCATGGCCTGTCCCAGGAAGACCCCGGTAGGTACAGCTTTCAGAGTGTGAGTCTCCAAGTAATTAAAACAATAAATAAAAAGATCAGCCCTGAAAATACTATGGAAGGAATGTTGATGAAGCTGAAATTCCAGTACTTTTGCCACTTTATGCGAAGAGTTGACTCATTGGGAAAGAATGCTGGGAGGCTTTGGGCAGGAGGGAAAGGGTATGACAGAGGATGAGATGGCTGGATGGCATCACAGACTCAACGGAAGTGAGATTGAATGAACTCTTGGAGTTGGTGATGGACAGGGAGGCCTGGCTTGCTGCGATTCATGGGGTCGCAAAACTCCAACAAAACTGACTGGACTGAACTGAACTGAACTGAACTGAAAATTGTAAAAGTAAAAGCAAAACTTTAAGTGAGGTAATTACAGCAAAAATTGGGGCCAAAAGTAGAAATGTTTATGGGAGAACTTTAGAGGATGAAACTGGATGCTTAAAACATAACCAACAAAAAAGTAACTGTAGGGCCTAATGAAGTAAAAGTGACCTCCATATTGTTACCCTGCATTATTCTTGCTTTAGAAAACCACAGAATAGTCTTGCATGAACAATATTCTAAGATCCCATGAGATGCAGACTAAAGTTATATATTTTATTTTATTTTTTAATTTTTATTTTTACTTTATTTCACTTTATAATACTGTATTGGTTTTGCCATTCATTGACATGAATCCACCACAGGTGTACATGCGATCCCAAACATGAATCCCCCTCCCACCTCCCTCCCCACAACATCCCTCTGGGTCATCCGCGTGCACCAGCCCCAAGCATGCTGTATCCTGCATTGCACATAGACTGGTGATTCGATTCTTACGTGATAGTATACATGTTTCAATGCCATTCTTCTAAATCATCCCACCCTCTCCCTCTCCCTCGAGTCCAAAAGACCGCTATACACATCTGTCTTTTTGCTGTCTTGCATACAGGGTCATCATTACCATCTTTCTAAATTCCATATATATGTGTCAGTATACTGTATTGGTGTTTTTCTTTCTGGCTTACTTCACTCTGTATAATAGCTCCAGTTTTATCCATCTCATTAGAACTGATTCAAATGCATTATTTTTAATGGCTGAGAAATACTCCATTGTGTATGTGTACCACAGCTTTCTTATCCATTCATCTGCTAATGAACATGTAGGTTGTTTCCATGTCCAGGCTATTATAAACAGTGCTGTGATGAAAACTGGGGTACATGTGTCTCTTTCTACTCTGGTTTCCTTGGTGTGTATGCCCAGAAGTGGGATTGCTGGGTCATAAGGCAGTTCTATTTGCAAATTTTTAACGAATCTCCACACCGTTTTCCATAGTGGCTGTACTACTTTGCATTCCCACCAACAGTGTAGGAGGGTTCCCTTTTCTCCACACCCTCTCCAGCATTTATTGCTTGCAGATTTTTGGATCGCAGACATTCTGACTGGTGTGAAGTGATACCTCATTGTGGTTTTGAGACAGCCTTCTGAATGGGAGAAAATAATAGCAAATGAAACAACTGACAAACAACTAAACACAAAAATATACAAGCAACTTATGCAACTCAATTCCAGAAAAATAAATGACCCAATAAAAAAATGGGCCAAAGAACTAAATAGACATTTCTCCAAAGAAGACATACTTATAGCTAACAAACACATGAGAAGAAGTTATATATTTTAAAACATTCTGACTTAAAATGCACTAGAGTGAAATCATTCAAATACAAAATAACTTTCTACCCTAAGCCTAAAAACAAATAACAGAGTACTCTGTGAAGTTCATAGGAGTCCTTCTGTGAGTCCTTGGTTTTCAGTTTCCTTTCACGATTGTGTTTTGAGCATATAAGACTGAGACTGTGCTTGTGTGTGTGCACACAGCACATTAAGAATGTGTATGCGAGTTTATGTCTAGGTTCTCCTGTGGACTTTTATGCTAGGGATTTCAGCTGAAGTATTGGCTAATTCAAAAATATAAAGAGGCACAAATGTCTGCTCTCATTTTTCAAAGTGAAAGACAACTGGATGAGTTTAAGAGGTTTAAAGTATTTCAATAATAACCTAGCTACTCCACCCTGACATTGTTACAGACTATGGTACACTCCCAATAAACCAACAAAAATTAAGTGGGACCTTCTGCTCAGTTCAGTTCAGATGCTCAGTCGTGTCCGATTCTTTGCAACACCGTGGATTGCAACACACCTGTCCATCACCAACTCCTGGAGTTTACTCAGACACACGTTCATCAAGTCAGTGATGCCACCCAGCCATCACATCGTCTGTCGTCCCCTTCTCCTCCTGCCCCCAATCCCTCCCAGCATCAGAGTTTTTTTAAAATGAGTCAACTCTTCGCATGAGGTGGCCAAAGTCCTGGAGTTTCAGCTTTCGCATCATTCCTTCCAAAGAAATCCCAGGGTTTATCTCCTTCAGAATGGACTAGTTGGATCTCCTTGCAGTCCAAGGGACTCTCAAGAGTCTTCTCCAACACCACAGTTAAAAAGCATCAATTCTTCAGCGCTCAGACTTCTTCACAGTCCAACTCTCACATTCACACATAACCACAGGAAAACTCATAGCCTTGACTAGACGGACATTAGTCGGCAATGTGTCTGCTTTTGAATTTGCTGTCTAGGGTGGTCATAACTTTTCGTCCAAGGAGTAAGCGTCTTAATTTCATGGCTGCAGTCAATATCTGCAGTGATTTTGGAGCCCAAAAAATAATGTCTGACATTGTTTCCTGTGTTTACCCATCTATTTGACATGAAATGATGGGAATGGATGCCATGATCTTCATTTTCTGAATGTTGACCTTTAAGCCAATTTTTTCATGCTCCACTTTCGCTTTTATCAAGAGGCTTTTTAGTTCCTCTTCACTTTCTGCCTTTACGGTGGTGTCATCTGCATATCTGAGATTACTGATATTTCTCCAGGCAATCTTGATTACAGCTTGTGTTTCTTCCAGTCCAGCGTTTCTCATGATGTACTCTTAGATGTTAGTTATGTCTGGCAATAGCAAAACACACACCTGCTAATATGGCAGTACCAGAGAAGGCTAACTATATGCCTGGAGTTTCAACCAGGCCTTCCTATAATAGGATACTATCTTCCTATGGGAGGCTGCACACTCACTGATAAAAAACACTCTTAGTAATCAAAAAAACTAAGGATGCAATCTCTAATTCTGTTCCCACATGGTAGACCTTGTTTTTCCCCTTCCCAAGAGTATCAGAGAGACAGTTAAAATAGAAGTAAGTTATAACATGGCCCACATACTTCTTACATAATATCTTAAATTTCCAAGTCCTACCAAACTGCTAAGATGATGACAATACAGGACTTTTGGATTCAACTCTGTGCAGCAATCATCATATAATAATTTTATGAATATTTGAGATGCACTGATAGTGCAAATATATAAAGCCTAAAGTCTTGAGATCTGATTCAAAGAGGAAAACTGTGTACTCCATGTCCTCAGTTTTATGGGACTTTCACATGCATTCACACATTTCCACAGTCCTCAACCTTTATCTGAAGTTAAAACCTGACATTAAGTGAAGAGGAATGGTCTATTCACAGAGGGCCAGCAGAAACGTCAAAATGGATACAGTCTCCTACATACTTCCATGCTCAGTAATATAACCCCTTGTAAGCATTCCTAAGGGCAACTAGGGGAAAAACCTCAAAGATGCTTCTCCCTAGATTAGAGAGGTTGATTGAGAAGCTATAAGCTTGTTTCACTCTCACCTCATCCTTAAAATCACATACCATGCCTGTTAAGACATGAGAAGATGGGCAGCTCTAGCAGATATTTACAGACAATGCCTGTTTCTGCCTAAGGCTAAGGGTGTAGATCCAAGTGACAGGTGGGATAAGGGTTCCATCTCAGAATACCATATGACACCGCAGGTTTTCTCCTCCTCTGGGAAGCTTTAAAAAGACATTGTGGGAAGTAAAATATGAGGGAGGAAATCAAGGACACTGAAAAGAGCTGTGTTCTTTTAATTGTCCTGAATCTCACTTATCATTCCATTTCCAATGACAGACATTACATGCAATCTGAACCACCTCCCAAACTCTGCCAGTTCTAATTTTTTGATGTTCAGTCACTCAGACTTGTCAGACTCTTGTGACTCCAGGTATACCAAGAACCCTGGGCTCACCTGCCCTTCAAATATCCCAGAGTTTTCTTCAAAGCCTAGAAATTTGTGTCAGTGATACTTTGCAGCCATCTTGTCCTCTGTTGTTCCCTTCTCCTGCACCCAAGTTTTCCCAGTATCAGCTTCCTCCCAGCGATTTTGCTCTTGGCCTCAGGAGAGCAATATATTGGCTCTTCATGTGCAGGATCAGTCCTTCTGAAAATGCTCAGAAATTATTTCCTTCGTGCTTTACCCGTTTAAACCCCATGCTCACCGTAGATGTCTCGCATATCTTCTCCAACCCTACTGTTGTAAAGCATCATATTTGGCAGTCAGATCTTGGGTTCCTGCTCACTCCTCCATACATTACTCATGAAATTCAACTTTGACTATTCAGGTCTTGTTCAATAACCTCTCAGTTTTGTAATAGGGTTACTAGTTTGGTCATATATTTTCATCCAAGTGGCAAGTGCCTTTAATTTCACGGCTGCCATCACATCACACAGTCATACCGGATGTTAAGAAAGTGAAAACTTCCACTAATTCAACTGTTTCCCATCGAAATATCTCAAACTGATGGGAACAGATTCCATGTTTTTTTTTGGTGTGTGTGTTTGTTTGTTTTTGCACTGAGTTTTAATCCAGCTTTTTCAATCTCCCCTTTCACCTTCATCAGAAGTCTCTTAATTCCTAGTGTTTTTCAGCCATTTGTGTGTTGTCATCTTGTAACTAAGGTTATTCATACTTCTCAGAGTTATTTTGTTTCCAGCTTCAATTTCTATCAGCAAGCTACTTTCCATGAAATACTCTGCACAGAAGTCAAATAAGCTGGATGACAATATATCTCCTTGATGTATTTCCTTCCCTATTTTGTACTAGTTCATTATTCCTTGTCTAATTACAACGGCTGTGTCTTGACCTGCCTGCACGCTGCTATGGAAACAGCTATGGTGGTCTGGTATTCATATCTCTTTAAAAATTTTCCACAATATATTATGGCCCTCACCGTCAAAGGGCTTCCCTAGTGGCTCAGATGATAAAGCATCTGCCTGCAATAGGGCAGGACCATTTTGGTACTCGGGTCTGGAAGATCCCCGAGAGAAGGAAATGGTAGCCTATAGTCCATGGGTCGGAAAGAGTCAGACACTACTGAATGACCTCATTTTCACACACAGTCTAAGCCAGTAACAGAGACAATTAAATAGATGTAGATGACTTGATGAAACCCTCTTCTGTTTTCTATGATTAAATTCCAATTAAGGTTTACCTATTAAGATTACATGAGTATGACTAAATATACCTGCCTGTTCTTATTTATTTATTTATTTATTTGTCTCTCTTTTTCAAGCTACCATCTACATACTGCTACATTCCTGGACACTTGCCACCTTCTTTTACAAGAATTAAATTATGCCCATGGCAGTCTCTGACATTTGACATCCTCTTAAAACAGTTTTCAGGACAGAAATAAGGAATCTGTGTTCTAAGAAAATGTCAGGTCAGTTTTATAAATAAGTAGATATTTTCAGGAACTGATTTTGACACCAATTCCTGCACCATCTCTTATCTGGAAAAGAACTATGTTTCCTCAAGCTGAAGACAATTCCTCATTAGCAGAAATTTCAGGAAAAATTAATGTGCTTATCTTCATGTTCAAGTCAGTGATGTACCAATTGTGTGAGTACATATGTAACCTCCCATCAAACAGATTAATTCATGTCAAGTAATGTGTGTTGTTTTACCGGCATGTCTAAAGGAATTACCTAGTTTGCCTAGAAAGAAAATCAGAACTTCCGATTTGGCAGAAAATAAAAGAGCACATTGAGTACAACTCTCTTCATGGAGGAATCACAAATAATCCTTCTATAAAGGGAACATTCCTCCAGAATATCAAATGTATATTAGCAGAAGACCTTACTCAACAGAGAAGACTATATGAAAATTAGACATAACTGGGAAGAATGGATGGAAGATGGGAGAAGGAGGATGAGAGGAATAGAACCAATCCTGTGACCTGGGGTGGGAGATGGAGAAGTAAGGAATAGACTGAGGATTCAGGTAAGTCACCTCACTAAGCTTAAATTACTTTTGACTGAAAGGAAGCAAGGTCAAGAAGCTGATGGCTTTTAGTTTGTCTAGAGTGAGAATCAGAGAATGTGTGGTGTGGTCTTGCATCCCCCAAGCTGCAGTGCAGGTGAACTAGTGTGCATAAGGCCTGGAAGATGAAACATGGGGTTGGAAAGCCAACCTGGGAGGGAAGCACTTTTGACTCTGTGGAGACGGAATGATGGATCTGTGAAGACCAAGTGTGTAGAAAGGAATGCCTTTTCAAAAATCTAACAAAGAAGTAGGACCTTAGGGCACAGTCACAGAGCAAGGTGGTGACAGTATTGAATTTTCTCCTCTTGACACATGCTAAGACCTACTATCAGGCAATATAAAAATACTAGCCAGAACTACCAGTCATGCTTCTACCACCACAAGCTAGAAGATGATCCCATTAGGGACATAACTTTTCTTCCCCGTGATTATTGGCTCCTCGGCAAAACTGACAACACCAGGTTTCCAACACGCCAAGCACCTGTAAAATGCAATGGCTTTTTCAACGATCTGCTTCACTAGCTGACCGTCTGGCAGGAGAAAAAGAAGTCTCTGTTTTGAACAAGGCGTTCCATAAATTTCCATTATTATAGGAAATACATATTTTTTTTCACCTAGTGACCATTTAACTGTGTTAAAATAGGTAGCTAAAACTTACTTTAAAATTAAGATAATATGCTGCTGAAATATTTTTCTATCTTTTTTTTTTCAAGTTGAGAAAAGTTGGATACTAAGACATTTTAAGTGTAACAAATTTAAGTTTTAAGTTCCCCTAGAAATTTGAATGGAGAAGGCAATGGCACCCCACTCCAGTACTCTTGCCTGGAAAATCCCATGGACAGAGGAGCCTGGTGGGCTATAATCCATGGAGTCGCTAAGAATCGGACATGACTGAGCGACTTCACTTTCACTTTTCACTTTCATGCATTGAAAAAGGAAATGGCAACCCACTCCAGTGTTTTTGCCTGGAGAATCCCAGGGACGGGGGAGCCTGGTGGGCTGCCATCTATGGGGTCACACTGAGTCGGACACGAGTGAAGTGACTTAGCAGCACCAGCTTGGAACCAGAGAGAAATCCTGAAGCCACTTAAAGTGGTATTTGGTGTAGAAATGGAATGTATTGTTACATGAGGAGCAAAATAAATTCAAATAGGTAAGTATTTAAAACTATTAGTGGAGGTGTATTATTTGATGCTATTATATTTGTATGTTTTAAAGGATCAATATTTCCTAAACTGCAACTGGCAGGCATGGTTCCCAGTGTCAATAATCACTGATACATCCTCAATCTCTGAAGGTCAACTCATCAGCCATCTTAATTATATGAAAGTCATACTAATTACAACTGATCTACCAAATAGGAGCCTGATCATGAAGGATAATGAAGATTAAAATTTATGTTGGTGATGCCAACAAATTCTTGCATTTCTTTTATTTCAATATTAAATTTTCATGTTCACCTAGATAGTTACATTTTGTATTCTGAAATATTTCAGAGGAACATGAGGCTTTATCTCAATGTCTGTCTATTTCATTGTGCATTTATATAAACACTTGGGCTTTTGAATGGTTATCTGACACTAAATTTGTCCATTCCAGTGAATTTTTATTCGCTGATTCCTGAAAGTCTGAAGTTCACACTTGTCATCTTCTGTTTGACAACTCTCAATTTACCTTCTTTCATGAACCTAACATTCTGGGTTCCTATGAAATAACACTCTGTACAGCATCAAACTTTACTTTTATCCATAGTCATATCCACAATTAGGTATTGTTTTTCCTTTGGCTCCATTTCTTCCTCTTTAATGATTTCCAGAAGCATATAGGGCATCAAACAACCTGGACAGTTCACCTTTCGGCCTCCTATCTTTTTGGTTTTTCATATTGTTCATGGGGTTTTCAAAGCAAGAATACTGAAGGGGTTTTCCATTTCCCTTCTCCAATGGACCACATTGTGCCAGAATTCCCCACCATGTCCAATCCATCCTGGGTGGCCCACCATGGCATGTTTCATAGTTTAATTGAGGTAGACTAGGCTGTGATCCATATGATCAGCTTGGTTAGTTTTCTCTGATTGTGGACTTCATTCTGTCTGCTATTTTTTCCCTAAAGATAAGAGGTTTATGGAAACTTCCTAATGGAATAGACAGACTATGAGTGAATCTGGGTCCTGTTCTGATATATGGGGCCATATTCAATAAACCTTTAATCCAATTTACTCTTGATGGGTGTGGCTACGTTCAGGCCCTGTTGTTTGAACTGAGGATTAACTATGGTATGAATAATGAAGGTAATTGGGACCTTCTTCAAAAGTACATGAGCAAGCACTCTTGTATTCAGGGCCTATCACCCTGCTGCATCCCATTCATGGACCATGCCTCTTCTGGAGACTCCTGGACAGTCACAGGTAAGTCTGGCTCAGTCTCCTGTGGGAACACTGCTCTTACTTTTGCCTCCTGGTGAATACAAGGTTTTGTTTGTGCCCTCAAACTGTCTGTTTCAGACCTGTGGAAATTCTGTAATCAAATCCAACTGGCCTATAAGGTCAAATTCCTTGCACGTTCTCAGTCCCATTGCCAGATCCCCAGGTTGAGCAATTGGTAGTAGTCCTAAAACTTCCTTACCTGTACAAGAATTTCTTAAGAATAATTATGCTGAAATGTGTGGATTGTGCACTAGGCCACTTTTTGGTGGGTTACCTCCTCTGAGAGGGCTTATGTCACAAACTGCATGAACAAGGTCTGTAGCAGACAGACCACTTCCCTGTCAGGCCATTGCTGACCCATACCTCTGCAGGAGAAACTCAATCACTGTAAAGCAGTTCTGACTCTGTCTTTTTTGGATCCCTGGTTATAGGTGCACAAAAGTTTTAATGAGCAATCTCACCTTGGCTGGTAGGTATTAATTCTAAATGCAACTTCACCCCTCCTACGGTCTTGTTTTGACTTTTCCTTTGCCTTGGACACGATTTTTTTGTGTGTGTTTTGTTTTGTTTATTTGCTTTGTTTTGCTTTTTTGGTGGAGTCCAACATTTTCCTGTCAATGGTCATTCAGTAACAAGCTATAATTTTGCAGCTCTCACAGGAAAAGAGGAGTTCACACCCTCTTCTTTGCCATCTTCACTTCCTCACAGGCACAAACTGGCAAAGGGGGAAATCCCTATATCCCAACTCTGCACGTTCTTCACCTTTCTGCACTGTCACATAGGCTGGAAGCCCATGGACAGAGCCAAGGTCACCTCCTCTCTTCTAGGATGCCTGTGCCTTCACAGTGAATGACCCTACCTTATCATGACATTTCTCTCACATGCTGAAATTGTTTGCGACATGCAGAGAGTGAGTTGTGCCCCTTGATGGGCTGACCTGAGGCACCACTATCCCAGAGCCTTCCTCTAATAAGGAAAACGTCTCCAGTGCAGTAGCTTATTTTCCGTTCTTCCTCTTTCCAGTCTCTTCTCTTTTCTGAAGGACCTTCACCTTTTCACAGACTTGGATCCATTTATACCCATCATTTCAACAGGCCAGCCCAATTCTCATAGACTGAGAGGTCCACAGGCTATGTTTTAAACGCCCCATATCACTGGGTTTGCACTAGATGAGTCCTCAAGCCTTCCATATCCTTTTCCTGGTAAACACACACACACACATCAACACTGCAGAAACTGTGAGCTTCTTTGTGCCTCTTGATGTAAATCAAAATTTGTGAACACACTCCTGAGTTGTCACTGGCCAACCTTTCCTCATTCCTGTCTTGAACAAGACCACCTCAGAGATGCATGGACTAGTGTCCCACACTCTGTGGATGCCTGATGCAACCTCCTGCTTGTTCCATATCTCACGGTCTGTAACATTCATCTCTGTCAGCTGTGGTTGGACATACATCCACCCAGAAAAATTCACAAATGTGAGTAACAAGCTCATGTGGGTAGACACACAAATGTTCAAGACACATAAGCAAAAATAGAACTAGATGTTTCTGTAGCTGAAGAACCAGTGCTTCATATGAAATATAGAGATTTCCATATTTCTTATAGGAAAAGCTCCACTCTGAACTCAAATATGAAGTATAGAGAAGTCTAAATTCCATGATGGAGACTCAGTACCTAGGTTTTGATACAGTAAAAACAAACAATTCCCCACTTCATGGAATCAATCCTTTGTTTTGGTGTATATTCTTAAAAATACAGCAAACTGCTTACTTCATTAAGAAACAGGGGTGCCCAGATTTGCATTTGTGTAATAGAGATAATTCCATTGTCATAGAGGTTTTTCATATCTTCAAAAAGCAGTCCCAATATTGTCATATTTGAAGTATCCAGAACTTCACACTTAATGGTAGAAAACCACCACCTAGATTCATATATGAGGTATAGACAAGTCCAAATTTCACAAAAAAACAGCTTCCAGATTTTCATAAAGTAAAATAAATAAAATATAGATTATAGAGGAAAACAAGCATCACTATATTAGCATGGAAAAATATAGGTACTTCTACATTTGAGTTCAATTCAATTCAGTCTCTCAGTCGTGTTCAACTTTTGTGACCCCCCCGTTTTCTGCAGCATGTCATGCATTCCTGTCCATCACCAACTCCCAGAACCTCCTTAAACTCATGTTGTTCGAGTTGGTGATGCAATCTAATCATCTCATACTCTGTCGTCATCTTCTCTTATTGGCTTCAATTATTCCTGTCATCAGCGCCTTGTCCAGTGAGTCCGTTCTTCACATCAGGGGTCCATATTATTGGAGTTTCAGCTTCAGGATCAGTGCTTCCAATGTATATTCAAGACTGATTACCATTAGCATCCTTGCAGTCCAAGCAACATTTTAAAAGCATCAATTCGGGGGAGGGAAAGATGGCGGAGGAATAGGACGGGAAGATCACGTTCTCCCTCACAAATTCCTCAAAAGAACATTTCAACGCCGAGCAAACTCCACAAAACAACTTCTGTAGGCTGGCAGAGGACATCAGGCAACCAGAAAAGCAGACCATTGTCTTCAAAAACAGGTAGGAAAAAATATAAAAGACAAAAAAGGAGACAAAGGAGGTGGGGAGGGAGCTCCATCCTGGTAAGGGAAGCCCGTCCCGGGAAGGGAATTTTAAGAAGAGAGGTTTCCAAACACCAGGAAACACTCTCCCTGCCGAGTCTGTGGCAAGCCTTGGAAACACAGAGGGCAACATAACAGGAAGGAAAAATAGATAAATAATTAAAACCAAGAGATTACAAGCCCACCAGTAACTCCCCCAGCGGAAAAGCAGCACAGACACCTGCATCCGCCATTGGGAAGTGGGGGCAGGGCAGGGACGCGCGGGAGGCGTGGGCTGCAGAGCTTTGCAAGAATCGGGCAGGAACGCCCCACGCGCAACCAGAACGATCTAACTTGGGCTAGCAAACCAGACTGTGGGATAGCTGCCACGCGAAAAGCTCGAACATAAGACACCGCCAGGACTGAGCACAGAACAAAGGACGGAGCGGAAAAAGCCGGCTGCAGACCATTCCCGCCGGGGACAGGCAGCCAGAGCCGTAAGGACTGGAAAGGGGCAATTGCAGACCAGGAGAGACTTTACTTACCTAACTGCAAGCAGGCTCCTTTACTAAGACTTCTGGGGATGCTTGACAGTCACAGTCTGCCACACGGGGTGCGCCAGTGGTCCACCCAGAGAGCTGAGCGGTAGCGGCGGAAAAGGTGACAAGCCCCGGCGATCGCGCTCGCCAAACTCCTGAGCTACTCGGACCTGGGAAGGGCACAAAGCGCAGTCCCAGCCGCATTTGTGCCTCTAAGGGCTGCCTGAGGGCCGAACCTGAGCGGCTTGGACCGGGGAAGTGCACGCAGCCTAGGGCCGGCCCCAGACGGTTCCCGGCTGAGCATCGTAGAGCCGGAGTGGTTTGTACGCCGCAAGAAAGGACAGGTCAAGCGGGGCAGAGATACTGTGTACACACGACAGTGCTATTTGTTTGCAGCATCCCCCCTCCCCACAGCGCGACTGAACTAGTGAGCCTAAAAACCAGCAAACAGAAGAAGTTAAATAGAGGGAACCACCTTGGAAGTGAGCCCACACGGCCCATAACATCAGAGAAGAGCCAGATATATTTTTAATTTTTTAATATTTTTAAAATCATTCTTTTTTTTTTGCCTTTTGCTTTTTCTTTCTTTTTTTTTCCAAGCTTTTTTTTAATTGTTAAGTCTTCTATTTCTCCTCTAATTTTTATTTCTATAACCTAGTATTACTATTTTAAAAAAAAAGACTTTTTTTTTTTTTTTTTAAGGCAAACACCATATATACTCTTTGGATGGTTGTTGGTGTTTTGCTTTGTTTTTGTTTGTTTGTTTTTTAATAATTCTTTTTTTTTCTTTCTTCCTTTTTCCTTCTGCTTTTCTTTAATATTGTATCTTTGAAAATCCAACCTCTACTCCAGATTTTTAATCTTTGTTGTCAATTTTGTACATTTAAAAACCCAAACTTCACTACCCAAGTTTACCTGAGAGCGAGATTACTGACTTGTCCACTCTCTCCTCCTCTGGCCTCTCCTTTTTCTCCACCAGGTGGCCTCTGTCTCTTTTCTCCCCCATCTCTTCTCTATCCAACTCTGTGAATCTCTGTGTGTTCCAGACGGTAGAGAACACCTAAGGAACTGGTTACTGGCAGGATTTGTCTCTCTCCTACTCATTCCTCTCTCTTATCCTCCTGGTCACCTCTGTCTACTTCCTCCCTCTCCTCTTCCCCGTATAACTCTGTAAATACCTCTGAGCGGTCCAGACTATAGAGCGCACATAAGGAAGTGACTACTGGCTAGCTTGCTCTCTCCTCTCTTGATCTCACCGCATCTCATTCCAGTTACCTCTAACTACCCCCTCCATTTTCTCTTCTCCTTGTAACTCAGTGAACCTCTCTGAGTGTCCCTCAAGGTGGAGAAACTTTTCATCTTTAACCTAGATGTTTTATCATCGGTGCTGTATAGATGGAGAAGTCTAGAGGCTACTGTGAAAATAAAACTGAAAACCAGAAGCAGGAAGCTTAAACCCAAAGCCTGAAAACATTAGAGAACTCTTGAATTCAGGGAACATTAAGCGATAGGAGCTCATCAAATTCCTTCATACCTACACTGAAACCAAGCTCCACCCAAGGGCCAACAAGTTCCAAAACAAGACATACCACGCAAATTCTCCAGCAACACAGGAACACTCCCCTGAGCCTCAATATACAGGCAGCTCAAAATTATCCCAAAACCTTTGATGTCTCATTGACCCATTACGGGCCACTCCATTGCACTCCAGAGAGAAGAAACCCAGCTCCACCCACCAAAACTCCTACACAAGCCTCCCTAACCAGGAAACCTTGACAAGCCACTGAGAGAACCCCACCCAAAGTGAGGAAGCTCCATAATAAAGAGAACTCCACAAATTATTAGAATATAAAAAGGCCACCCCAAACGCAGCAATATAACCAAGATGAAGAGACAGAGGAATACTCAGCAGGTAAAGGAACAGGAGAGTTGCCCACCAAACCAAACAAAAGAGGAAGAAGTAGGGAATCTACCGGAGAAGGAATTCCGAATATTGATAGTGAAAATGATCCAAAATCTTGAAATCAAAATGGAAACACAGATAAATAGCCTAGAGACAAGGATTGAGAAGATGCAAGAAAGGTTTAACAAGGACCTAGAAGAAATAAAAAAGAGTCAAAATATAATGAATAACGCAATAAATGAGATCAGAAACACTCTGGAGGCAACAAATAGTAGAATAACGGAGGCAGAAGATAGGATTAGTGAAATAGAAGATAGAATGGTAGAAATAAATGAATCAGAGAGGAAACAAGAAAAACGAATTAAAAGAAATGAGGACAATCTCAGAGACCTCCAGGACAATATGAAACGCTCCAACATTCGAATTATAGGAGTCCCAGAAGAAGAAGACAGAAAGAAAGATCATGAGAAAATCCTTGAGGAGATAATAGTTGCAAACTTCCCTAAAATGGGGAAGGAAATAATCACCCAAGTCCAAGAAACACAGAGAGTCCCAAATAGGATAAACCCAAGGCGAAACACCCCAAGACACATATTAATCAAATTAACAAAGATCAAACACAAAGAACAAATATTAAAAGCAGCAAGGGAAAAACAACAAATAACACACAAGGGGATTCCCATAAGGATAACAGCTTATCTGTCAATAGAAACTCTTCAGGCCAGGAGGCAATGGCAAGACATACTTAAAGTGATGAAAGACAATAACCTACAGCCCAGATTACTGTACCCAGTAAGGATCTCATTCAAATACGAAGGAGAAATCAAAAGCTTTACAGACAAGCAAAAGCTGAGAGAATTCAGCACCACCAAACCAGCTCTCCAACAAATTCTAAAGGATATCCTCTAGACAGGAAGCACGAAAAGGGTGTATAAACCCGAACCCAAAACAATAAAGTAAATGGCAACGGGATCATACTTATCAATAATTACCTTAAACGTAAATGGGTTGAACGCCCCAACCAAAAGACAAAGACTGGCCGAATGGATACAAAAACAAGACCCCTCTATATGCTGCTTACAAGAGACCCACCTCAAAACAAGGGACACATACAGACTGAAAGTGAAGGGCTGGAAAAAGATATACCACGCGAATAGAGACCAAAAGAAAGCAGGAGTGGCAATACTCATATCTGATAAAATAGACTTTAAAACAAAGGCTGTGAAAAGAGACAAAGAAGGCCACAACATAATGATCAAAGGAACAATCCAAGAAGAAGATATAACAATTATAAATATATATGCACCCAATATAGGAGCACCACAATATGTAAGACAAATGCTAACAAATATGAAAGGGGAAATCAACAATAACACAATAATAGTGGGAGACTTTAATACCCCACTCACACCTATGGACAGATCAACTAAACAGAAAATTAACAAAGAAATGCAAACTTTAAATGATACATTAGACCAGTTAGACCTAATTGATATCTATAGGACATTTCATCCCAAAACAACGAATTTCACCTTTTTTTCAAGTGCTCATGGAACCTTCTCCAGGATAGATCACATCCTGGGCCATAAATCTAAACTTGATAAATTCAAAAAAAATCGAAATCATTCCAAGCATCTTTTCTGACCATAATGCATTAAGATTAGATCTCAATTACAGGAGAAAAACTATTAAAAATTCTAACATATGGAGGTTGAACAACACACTTCTGAATAACCAACAAATCACAGAAGAAATCAAAAAAGAAATCAAAATATGCATAGAAACTAATGAAAATGAAAACACAACAACCCAAAACCTGTGGGACACTATAAAAGCAGTGCTAAGAGGAAAGTTCATAGCAATACAGGCATACCTCAAGAAACAAGAAAAAAGTCAAATAAATAACCTAACTCTACAACTAAAGCAACTAGAAAAGGAAGAGTTGGAGAACCCCAGAGTGAGTAGAAGGAAAGAAATCTTAAAAATTAGGGCAGAAATCAATGCAAAAGAAACAAAAGAGACCATAGCAAAAATCAACAAAGCCAAAAGCTGGTTCTTTGAAAGGATAAATAAAATTGACAAACCATTAGCCAGACTCATCAAGAAGCAAAGAGAGAAAAATCAAATCAATAAAATTAGAAATGAAAATGGAGAGATCACAACAGACAACACAGAAATACAAAGGATCATAAGAGACTACTATCAGCAGTAGTATGCCAATAAAATGGACAATGTGGAAGAAATGGACAAATTCTTAGAAAAGTACAATTTTCCAAAACTGAACCAGGAAGAAATAGAAAATCTTAACAGACCCATCACAAGCACGGAAATTGATACTGTAATCAGAAATCTTCCAGCAAACAAAAGCCCTCCAGATGGCTTCACAGCTGAATTCTACCAAAAATTTTGAGAAGAGCTAACACCTATCCTCCTCAAACTCTTCCAGAAAATTGCAGAGGAAGGTAAACTTCCAAACTCATTCTATGAGGCCACCATCACCCTAATACCAAAAACTGACAAAGATGTCACAAAAAAAGAAAACTACAGGCCAATATCTCTGATGAACATAGATGCAAAAATCCTCAACAAAAGTCTAGCAATCAGAATCCAACAACACATTAAAAAGATCATACACCATGACCAAGTGGGCTTTATCCCAGGGATGCAAGGATTCTTCAATATCCGCAAATCAATCAATGTAATTCACCACATTAACAAATTGAAAAATAAAAACCATATGATTATCTCAATAGATGCAGAGAAGGCCTTTGACAAAATTCAACATCCATTTATGATAAAAACTCTCCAGTAAGCAGGAATAGAAGGAACATATCTCAACATAATAAAAGCTATCTATGACAAACCCACAGCAAACATTATCCTTAATGGTGAAAAATTGAAAGCATTTCCCCTAAAGTCAGGAACAATACAAGGGTGTCCACTTTCACCGCTACTATTCAACATAGTTCTGGGAGTTTTGGCCACAGCAATCAGAGCAGAAAACGAAATAAAAGGAATCCAAATTGGAAAAGAAGAAGTAAAACTCTCACTGTTTGCAGATGACATGATCCTCTACATGGAAAACCCTAAAGACTCCACCAGAAAATTACTAGAGCTCATCAATGAATATAGTAAAGTTGCAGGATATAAAATCAACACAAAGAAATCCCTTGCATTCCTATACACGAATAATGAGAAAGTAGAAAAAGAAATTAAGGAAACAATTCCATTCACCATTGCAACGAAAAGAATAAAATACTTAGGAATATATCTACCTAAAGAAACTAAAGACTTATATATAGAAAACTATAAAACACTGATGAAAGAAATCAAAGAGGACACTAATAGATGGAGAAATATACCATGTTCATGGTTTGGAAGAATCAATATAGTGAAAATGAGTATACTACCCAAAGCAATTTACAAATTCAATGCAATCCCTATCAAGCTACCAGCCACATTTTTCACAGAACTAGAACAAATAATTTCAAGCTTTGTATGGAAATACAAAAAACCTCGAATAGCCAAAGCAATCTTGAGAAAGAAGAATGGAACTGGAGGAATCAACTTGCCTGACTTCAGGCTCTACTACAAAGCCACAGTCATCAAGACAGTATGGTACTGGCACAAAGACAGACATATAGATCAATGGAACAAAATAGAAAGCCCAGAGATAAATCCACACACATATGGACACCTTATCTTTGACAAAGGAGGCAAGAATATACAATGGAGTAAAGACAATCTCTTTAACAAGTGGTGCTGGGAAAACTGGCCAACCACTTGTAAAAGAATGAAACTAGATCACTTTCTAATACCGCACACAAAAATAAACTCAAAATGGATTAAAGATCTAAATGTAAGATCAGAAACTATAAAACTCCTAGAGGAGAATATAGGCAAAACACTCTCAGACATAAATCACAGCAGGATCCTCTATGATCCACCTCCCAGAATGCTGGAAATAAAAGCAAAGATAAACAAATGGGATCTAATTAAAATTAAAAGCTTCTGCACAACAAAGGAAAATATAAGCAAGGTGAAAAGACAGCCATCTGAATGGGAGAAAATAATAGCAAATGAAGCAACTGACAAACAACTAATCTCAAAAATATACAAGCAACTTCTGCAGCTCAACTCCAGAAAAATAAACGACCCAATCAAAAAATGGGCCAAAGAACTAAATAGACATTTCTCCAAAGAAGACATACGGATGGCTAACAAACACATGAAAAGATGCTCAACATCACTCATTATTAGAGAAATGCAAATCAAAACCACAATGAGGTACCACTTCACACCAGTCAGAATGGCTGTGATCCAAAAATCTGCAAGCAATAAATGCTGGAGAGGGTGTGGAGAAAAGGGAACCCTCCTACACTGTTGGTGGGAATGCAAACTAGTACAGCCACTATGGAGAACAGTGTGGAGATTCCTTAAAAAATTGCAAATAGAACTCCCTTATGACCCAGCAATCCCACTTCTGGGCATACACACCGAGGAAACCAGAATTGAAAGAGACACATGTACCCCAATGTTCATCGCAGCACTGTTTATAATAGCCAGGACATGGAAACAACCTAGATGTCCATCAGCAGATGAATGGATAAGAAAGCTGTGGTACATATACACAATGGAGTATTACTCAGCCGTTAAAAAGAATTCATTTGAATCAGTTCTGATGAGATGGATGAAACTGGAGCCGATTATACAGAGTGAAGTAAGCCAGAAAGAAAAACACCAATAAGGTATACTAACACATATATATGGACTTTAGGAAGATGGCAATGACGACCCTGTATGCAAGACAGGGAAAGAGACACAGATGTGTATAACGGACTTTTGGACTCAGAGGGAGAGGGAGAGGGTGGGATGATTTGGGAGAATGACATTCTAACATGTATACTATCATGTGAATTGAATCGCCAGTCTATGTCTGACGCAGAATGCAGCATGCTTGGGGCTGGTGCATGGGGATGACCCAGAAAGATGTTATGGGGAGGGAGGTGGGAGGGGGGTTCATGTTTGGGAATGCATGTAAGAATTAAAGATTTTAAAATTTAAAAAATAAAAAACTAAAAATAAAAAAATTAATAAAATAAAATAAAATAAAAGCATCAATTCTTCCATACTCAGCTGTCTACAGTCCAAATATCACATCTGTACAAGCTTTCTTCTCCAGGAACTTCAATTTTGGTAAGCACCCTATTTTCTTTATCCTGGTTACTTTCTTTCAATTGGTCATCAATCATGTCAGGTTTTGCTTCTAACTCTGTGACTTAGCCACAAAGGTTACAAAATCTTGGCATTTAGTCATGACAGAGACTGACCTCCAGATCAGTGGTCAGTGTTTGGAGCGCTTGCCCTGGACAGTGGAGTGACATGTGCCTGTGTGCCACATTATCCCATCACCTTGGACAGTTTCACAGTTCCAGTCACATTGGCCTGATCCAGGGCCTGTGCATTCCTTCATGTGTCCAGAAAACAAGGACCTCTGAGCTCAGCTGTCTTTGGGAACTGCTTTCTCGGTGTGCACCTATCTAGGTCATTTCTGGTCAGTGTTGTGCCCCTGTTGATAGCCTTCCACCCCTTATGGCCCACAACATTCTGAGTGAGGACCCCTGTGTTCCCTCTTTGTGGCTTCCTGTGTGCACCTGTCTACCTATTCCCCGAGCACCCACTTGGACACACAGCTACAAGGGACTCTTCCCACTTCCCCCACCCCACCCCCATCCCACTACCCTATCCACCCATCCCCCCACCCACCAAACTCCACCCTAATGTTCCTCCACCGCCTCTTAAAATGAGCCACTTTTGGACTCCAGGGGGGAATCCAACTCCAGATTCCCAATCTGGTGACATTTGCTCTGTTAGGAAACAGGAACTGGAATTGGTTGGGCCCCTGAGTCACCACTTACCTCATCTCAGCATTCAGCAGGGACCATGTGTCTAAGTGCAATGGCACAAACGGTAAGTTCCACCTTGGGTACCCCGCATTCCAACAAGGTGGCATTGAACTATTCCCTGTTTTGCCCCCATGCACCCACAATTCTATTTGCTGCCCTAAAACAAGTTATCAGGATGGGGGGCTGGAGTGAAGACAGAAGTGGGTGAGGAGCGAGCCAGGGCCACGTGCTCTATGGGGGCGGGAAGTGAGGAGGATGGTCAGGAGGCAGGGCTGCTCTGTGTGAGGGTGGCCTGAGGCTTAAAAAGGGGTGGCAAACAGTGCAGGGCAGGGTGAATGGACCCTGCGAGATCAGCCCAACAGGCCGGGCCCTAGAAAGTGAGCCACTCACAGGCTGATAGCCCAAATCTAGACCAATGGCCAAGAGGGTAGTGGATGGCACTCTTATGGACACACCCCTAGACCAGAGGGCATCTCCCAGGGTTCCTGCACTCCAGCGCCCCATGTGGCCAGATTCTGCTCCAGGGAGGTAGTGGGTTTCACATCTGCCACCTCCTCAGGTGCAGTCATTGACCTGGCTCTGAAAATTATATCCATGGTTTCCAGCTCCACAATTCGAACAGCACACCTGTGTCACATGTAACCGCCAATAACTCGGAGCTCTTCCTGAGTATCGAAAGGATATGCAGGGGCGCCAAGTGGCTGGATAATTTTCTCCGTGGTATGACAGCCTGTTACTGTCTGGATACTAGAAAAGTAGGAAAAAAACAAACGTTTGCTACAGTTGATCTCCACTGTTTAGGGAAACCAGAGCCTTAGGGTACAGAGCTCGCTCTATGTCTATTTGCTTCTGCCATAGCACTGTTTGGGCAACACTTCTGTGTGTGTACTAGAGGCTTGTGTCTGTGTGTCTCCATCTCTCCCGAAGTGGTGCTGTTCCACTGTTAACTACTGTCTGGACATGAGAGATCATATGAGACCCTTATCCTTGGAGAGGAGGCAAGCTGTTCTCCTCCTGAGTGAGTTGCACCAATGGTAGTTCAGACTTTTTTGGTCCACACGTTTGGAGAGTGCTTTCTCACACTTGAAAGCCAACAGCGGGTGGCCACTGCTGAACCACAGAAGGGGACGGGTTACCCTCCCTCCCTCTCTGAACAAACGTGAATGCTGCACAGGCTGCAATTCCAGACACAGAGCCACAGTGGGTGACCCACAGCACATTGGACACCCAGATACAAGGCCCATTACTCATGCGGTGGCTTGGCCACACTTTGCACAGATGGAAAACACAGAATGATCAGCTGGTATGAAGTCCCTGAAACTTGTTTGAATGCATGCCAGTGAAACACTAAGAACTCATTAAGTTCCATGACTCACTGGTAATGGAGACATGCACATCTGCCCATTTACCCTATTGAGGCCGTGATTCTGTTTTCCATGTGAGACTACATCCCAGCCTGCCCAGTCCCCCAAGCCTGTGTGTTCGAGAGCAGCAAGAGGATCAAGTTAAGCCATTCATCCTCTAGACCTGATACCCAATATATGCATTTTGCAAAGAGTACAAAGAGTAATACTTCAAACTGAAAGACTATGCAGGTAACAGGTGCTTATGCTAAAGTACTCTTCCATCTCTGGAACCTCACAAAAAAGGCAAGAGTTGCTTCTGCTCATGGCAAGGTCAGGGAAAGAATGCCCGACACTCGAGAAGGATAGAAAGGCCCTTGTAGCTGGGTGTCCAAGGGTTTGTGTGTCACCCGCCATGGCTCTGTTGAGACTGCAGCCTGTTCTGTATCTATGTTCCTGTGCACTCTCACTGGTCACCCCCAAGCACTTTCTCCCTGCCTCTCCTTTCAGCCAGGCATCCTGGGTGAACTGTGATTCCAGTTAGAACTTATTCATTCAGTGAGATAATGGGTGCCTCTGCTGGCTAGAGTCTATGTAACTTTCCCTATGACCTTCATGTTTTTGCTATCCAACTTCCATCATCTGGCTAGGTCTGTTACGATAACTCATAATCACAAGCATGCTGGCAGGTGCTTCTGTGTGCACATGTGCACATGCATCCATGTGTACATACTAACATCCCTGAGAGGTAACTTGCACATATGCAGAAGTATTAACTTTCTTCCTCAGGAACTTCAGTTTTTGTAAATACCCAACTTTCTTTGTCCTGGTTATTTTCCTTCACTTACTCACCGATCATGATCTTCTAAGTCTGTGACTTATTCAAAGGTTACAAAATCTTGGTGTTTGTTCGTGACAGGGACCTATCTGCAGAGCACTGGGCAGGGTTGGAAGCACTCACCCTGGACAGCTGAGTGACATATGCCTCTGTTATACAATCTCCCATCACCTTGGACAGCTTCACAGTGCCAGTCACGTTGGCCTGATGCATTGCCTCTGCAATCCTTCAGGTTACCAGAAAACAAGAATGTCTGGGCTCAGCTGACTTGGAGAACCACTTTCTCTCATTCCTGGTCAAAGCTGTGCCCCTGTTGGTAGCCTACCACCCCTAAGGGCCCACAACATTCTGAGTGAGGCCCCTGTTCTTCCCATCTGTGCAGCTTTCTGTGTGCACCTGTCTACCTGTGTCCCCAAACACCCCTGGGACACAAGGGCCTCTTCCCACTTCCCTACCCAACTCAAACCCAACTACCCCGCCCCCACCCCAACCTCACCCAGCCCTACACCTACCCTAGACCCACCCTAATGTTCTGCCCCTTCCAGTCCGTTGGGCGTGGCCCCAGGCACCACCCCTCCTCTATCTCCATGCCCCTCCCATGCCTTCTTGACTCCTTGGCAGACCCCACTTGAGACCCCAAGATCTGGTGAGATTTGCTCTGGGAGGAAACAGGAGCTGTGATTGGTTGGGCAGTGTGGTTTACAGAAACTGCTGAGTCACTGCTTTTCTCCCTTCAGCCTTCATCAGGGACCACATGGTGTGGCGTGGCTGCACACACCCTTGGTTTCCGCCTTGGGTCCCCCAATTTCCCACAAGGTGACCTTCAGCTAGTCCCTGGTTAGCCCCAACAGACCCCCAGTTATATTTGCCACCCCAAAACGGGTTATTTGGACCAGGGGCTGGAGTGAAGGTCAAAGCAGGTGAGGAATCCGCTGTGGCCAAGTGCTCTAGAAGGAGGTGAGGGGGCCACATGCTCTTGAAAGTGGCTGCAGAGCCACACTGTGAACGCCATAATACAGTGAACCAGGTTCTGCCGCCACTTGGCACTGGATGTGGGGTTCCCTCTGGAGGTGCCACAGCATGGTGGGCCAAGAAAGGGACAGAAATGGGCCTGCAGAATGGTGGCCAGTGCCCACAGAGGAAGGGCTCTTTGACCCAAGCAGCAGCTAGGCACTTCAGTTTTCCTCTGGCCCAGCCATTGAGAAATTGCTCTGATTTTGAGATAAGAGGAGACAGCAGTCACATGGTGGGATTGGCTCTCCAGTTTTCAGTTTATCCTCCAGCTTCCTAAATACCCGTAAACTTACTGTCTTTTTGTTTTTGGAGCATGTTGGTTCTTGCTCTCAGGCTTGGATGGGCACAGGTGACTGAGAGAATAGGACCAGAGAAATCAGGTGTTTGAAGACATGAGGCCATTGTGAGCTGAACCGGTGTGGGTGGAAGTCATCTTCAGGTAAGCTGGTTCCCTTCACCACACCTTTGGGGCCCCCTCCATGCTGGTCATCATGGAGCTGGGTTGAGTCTGCCTCCTGAGGCCCTCAGGGCAGGAGGAGGATGAGCACCCTGTAGTTTCCCAAGTCATCTTCCTAAGAGAGCTTTGGTCCTGCTGCTGTCTTAAAAGAGGCAGCTGCAGCGTGATGGGGACCCATTCCTGAAGCCATGGTCAAGTTCAGAACCTGTGCTTGGGAGGCTAGTTTCAGACCAGATACTCGACCCTTGTGTGGAATTGGGTAAGGCCTTGTGGTGAGCCCAGGGAAGTTTTGATCTCCCTACTTGTGGGACCCCTGGGAGTTAGGTTCCCCTGGAAAGAAAGCACTAAGACAACAGATTGACTCCTCTAGCTGCAACTGGAGGAGGCCAGGGAGGCTGCGATGTGTAATGGAGAATGGAGAGGGACCCCAAGAGTGAAGAGGATGTTATGCACTAGGGATGCTGACTAGTCAGTGGGAGCTGCTGATCCCTGCACACCTGGCTGTAACTCCCAGTATCACTGCTATCTCCAGAGCGGAATATATAGAACCTCTGTCCCAGTGCTGCAGACTCTTGAGTGTCTGTATCAGGACCGACTGGGGCCAGGACCCTGAGAGGAGGAAGGTGTGCAAAGAGGAGAGGTCAAGGTCATGAATCCAGGGGAGCTGAGGGCAAAAGGAGAAAAGGATCAGCCTGGGGATGCAAGCCAGTTGCCTTCCTGTGCAGACAGAGTGTGATTAGAGCCCAGGCTATGGCAGAGAGTCCCAGAGCTCTGTTTCTGCAATTACAGCACTATGCCACGGTCCCCACACCCTTCATATCTCCTGCCTCACCTGTGAGAGGGGCCTCTGTGCACAGCTGCTCCCCAGATTCTGCTGGTGACACCATATCAGTGAATCTGCATTCTTCACCATGTGGAGGGCAGGCAGTGCTGAGATGTTTGCTGCTGGGAGAGGGACTGAGGCTGAGCCCTTGGAGGACAGCTGTTGAGGTGAGGAAAGGTGTAAATCTAGGCCTTTCTGGATTTCTCCCCAAATCTTGCACTGTTGTCCCATCCTCCTGGATGACCTGGCAGTACCCACAGAAGCGCTGAGTCGCTAGATTGTAGTGGGTGGTGTCCCATGAAAGGAGACTTCTGTTCTGTGCTCTAGTAGTCCCTAAGCTTTTCACTACCCACAAACAGAGTAGGATATTCCAGTCCTCAGCGAATTTTCTGGGCACACTGCCCTGCCAGACTGGCCCAGGGATGGCTTAGGGAGACCTGGACCTGGCCACAGGCATCATTCCATGCCACTCTCCATGGCCCTCTCTGTGACACTCTCTTGAACCCCAGACCTTGCCTGTGAAAAGGAAAAAGCACAGTACAGCCCCTGCTGATGATTTTTCCATTTTTGAGGAAGAACCTGAGGTAAGGAAAGTGAAACACTGTGTAGTTTAGTCCTGCCAAATACAAGGTATTGTCATTTTTATTTAGAATCCAGTTTCAGGCTCTCTTTCCCCTGGAAAAACTTGAATAAAGAACCTGTTTGTGAAAAAAGAAATGAAGATGTCTTAGAAGCAATGATGCAAGCCAATGTTTGTTCACTTGGTAGTTATACAGAAACTTGGAGATACTATCAGGCCTGAAAGCACAAACAATGAGACCTTGGAAGCAGATCAAGGCTTAGGAAGTAGGGTGACAACTGTCCAGGTCGTGCATAGGAAAAATCCTCACCCCCAGTTGAAAGTTATATGCTGAGAAGAAAGGAAACAGATTTGAGAGGACTCTTTGCTGACATTTTCAGAAAGAAATGAAACACTTTAATTCTCAATCCCTAAGATCACAAACTACTAAAAAAAAAAAAAAGCTTTACAATTTTTATTTCTCTAAACATTTACAACCAGTCAATCCTAAAGAAGTCAACACTGAGTATTCCTTGGAAGGGTTGATGTTGAAGCTGAAGCCCCAAAATTTTGGCCACCTGATGCGAAGAGCTGACTCTTTGGAAAGGACTCTGATACTGGAAAATATAGAAGACACGAGGAGAAGGGAATGACTGAGCATGAAATGGATGGATGGCATCACTGACTCAATAGTCATGAGTTTGAGCAACCTCTGGGAGAAAGTGAAGGACAGGGAATCCTGATGTGCTAAGGTTCATGGGGTCTTAAAGAGTCAGACATTGCTGAGTGACTCAACAACAACAAACATTTACAATAGTTAGTGTAACAGGGTTGTTGACTTAAAAAAAATATATGGAATGGCCATGGGAAAATATCATAATTGTGCTTAGATTATGAAGATTTGCTTTGCAGTTTCAGCATAAGCGGTCACCCTGGTGGCCCTGCTCCACCGTACAACGTTTGCTTGTCATTATTTTTTAGGTTTGCTTGCTTTTCATTTGTTCAGACACCCTGTGTAGAAGATCATGATTTTTTTTTAATCTTTTCAGTTTTGTGGAGATATTAATAGAACTGACATATAACCCTGTGTAAGTTTAAGGGGTCCAACATCATGAGTCCACTTACATTCACCCTGAAGTGATGAATGCAGTAAGTCTAGTGAACACTCATCATTTCATATGGATACAAAATTCAATAGAAAGAAAAAAAAAAGATTTTTGTTTTGATGAGAACTTTAAGGGTTTGCTCTATTAATTTTATACCTAACATAAAACAGCATTAGTTATATTGTGTGGCATGTCACCTAACAAAAGAGTGTTAGTTATACTTGTGTTGTATGTCCCCTCCCTCATACATATTCATAATTAGAAGATGAACATGATAGTTTCACGAGGTGTCCCACCCGGTCACCGTGAATGATGCCCACTCGCCCCATCCACTTTGTAAATATTAGAAACATCCTCTCCCAGGCTGCCCACATCCACTTCTCTCTGAGCCTCTCTCATCAGCGTGTCCAGTTTCAGTGCTCCCTCCGTGTGCCCTTGGAAGTAGGAAGGGGGGACAGCCACTGGCATCTCCCCTAGGCAAAGCAAAACAGAGTGGAACACTGTGAAACCATTAGATGTTGTTTCCAGGGCTCCAAAGAGTTCTGGCACCACAGTGCTCTATGTCTCATAATGAAACAAATTGCTCCAGGTCATTCACCTTAAAACCTGAATTTAAAAAAAAAACAATCGGCCAAGCAGAGGTATAGAATTGGTATAGACTTTAAAGACTCAAGAGACAGTTTTCTGTAACAGGTTAACAAGCGGTATACTCTACTCCACATTAAGGAAGTTTCCTTTATGTACAGCTGGGAAGGTCCCCTGGAGTCGGAAATGGCAACCCACTCCAGTATTTTTGCCTAGAGAATCCCATGGACAGAGGAGCCTAGTGGGCTACAGTCAATGGAATCCCAAAAAGTCAGACACAACTGAGTGACTACTGCTTAATACTAGAAAGAAATTAGGCGAGAAGCGAAGTGCTAGGAAAAACGTTATTAACTAGAGTAGGATACTTGGAAGGTTCACAAGCATTGTGTAGCCCTAAGTACTCAGTTAGACTTTCACAATCAGTGGAAGAGGGGAGGAGGGGAAAAATCTTCATTTTCTTGAGTAAACAGCATGTTTCCATCATCAGTACCTCCCCCAGGTAGGGCAGGGAAGTTTACTTGCACAGCTCTCTGCGGTCATGCTAGGACTATATTAGTTCAGTTCAGTTTAGTTGCTCAGTCGTATCTGACTCTTTGCAACCCCATGGACTGCAGCACACTAGACTTCCCTGCCGTATTACTTGGAAAAAAATATTTTCAGGCCTCAGTACAATGCAGATATTTCATTTTGAAAAGTCACCTTTCCATAAGTGAATGTGTTTTGTATGCCCAGAACCTGTTTTAGGGAGTCATTAACTTGATGACCACTGGGCAGGTTGTAGGTCTTGTTTTCTGCTATTGTTTTATTGTTTGGGGGCACATTCTGGAAAGAACACTTCTTAGAGTCCAAAGAGCATGTTTTGGGGGTTATTAACGCATGGAGTTCACTAGGCAGGATGTAACTCTCATGCCACCACTGTTTCATTGTTTTGGGCCATGTCTCATGCGTCTGTTGCATGATTTTGTTGCTAAGCAAGTTAGCTTTATTTAAGCAAGCCAAGCTGTCTTTGGTACTGAGCGACTTGTTTTGCTCTATGAATCGAGCAAGCCTACATGTTTCAGAATTTTCCCATTGCTTCCTTGAGTGTCATTAGTCCTATTGTGTTCTCCCAAAATCCCATAAATTTTCTCCTCTACCTACAGTTCCCTAATGGAGTATCAAGCTAACTGTTACATCATTCTATTCTATTATTCTTTCCCTACCACCTGGGGACACTCCCAGCCCCCAAGTGCAGGCTGCAGTGCCCTTAGTGATAGTGTTCTTGACACTGCTCCAGCAAGTGAGATGGTGGTTTGAGAGCCAGGAGACCAGGCCCCTTGTTCTGCTGTCATCTCCTTCCTCCCCCTTGTTATGGGCTACCACCTGGCAAGTCCTTCATCCCTACCTGCCTGGATTGGACCTTCAACCTCCCACTCCCCGCCCACTCCACCTACTACTGCTTTGCCTCTAGAAGCACCACCCGCAGGAGTAACTGGCTAGAGTCAGGGTAACTTGGACATCTGGTAAGTCTTCACTGGGGAGGAAGAAGGAGGAAGCCTCTTTTGCTTATGTCTAGATGTCACTGAATCTGTCTTGCCAAGCAAATGAAGAAACAGAGCAGGCTCATAGTGAGGGTAGACTCTTCCAGAATAAGAAGAGATCTGACTCCAGATTGCAGGGAGGACAGACATACTGGAACTCCAGGTGGGATCTTGTCTGCTGGAGGCTGGATCCACCAGGCTTTTTGTCAGTCTGGGGCCCCGGAGGACCAGCCAGGCTGGGGTCTTTCTCTAGAAGTCAGGGAGGGTCATCATCGAGGATATCTAGTGCCTCTTTGGGCACATATGCATTTAAACGACCCCCAGAAAGGCCTTGGGGAGCAGAGGCTTTACAGTCTCAGAACCAATTCTGCAACTAGAGAGGGAATGAGCTCTTCCCACCATGAAAAGAGCTCAGAGGCTGCACCAGCCAGTTCAGTTCGTCGCTCAGTCATGTCCGACCCTTTGCGACCCCAGGAATCACAGCACACCAGGGCTCCCTGTCCATCACCAACTCCCAGAGTTCACTCAGACTCACGTCCATTGAGTCAGTGATGCCATCCAGCCATCTCATCCTTGGTTGTCCCCTTCTTTTCCTTCCCCCAGTGCCTCCCAGCATCAAAGTATTTTCCAATGAATCAACTCTTGGCATGAGGTGGCCAAAGTACTGGAGTTTCAGCTTTAAGCATTATTCCTTCCAAAGAAATCCCAGGGCTGATCCCCTTCATAATGGACTGGTTGGGTCTTCTTGCAGTCCACAGGACTCTCAAGAGTCTTCTCCAACACCACAGTTCAAAAGCATCAGTTCTTCGGCGCTCAGCTTTCTTCACAGTCCAACTCACATCCATACATGACTACTGGAAAAACCATAGCATTGACTAGACAGACCTTAGTCGGCAATGTAATATCTCTGCTTTTCAATATGCTATCTAGGTTGGTTGGTCATAACTTTTATTCCAAGTAGTAAGTGTCTTTTAATTCCATGGCTGCAGTCACCATCTGCAGTGATGTTTGAGCCCAAAAAAACAAAGTCTGACACTGTTTGCAAGTTTCTCCATCTATTCCCCATGGAGTGAAGGGACCAGGTGCCATGAACTTTGTTTTCTGAATGTGGAGCTTTAAAACTTTTTCACTCTCCTCTTACATTCCTCAAGAAGCTTTTTAGTTCCTCTTCACTTTCTGCCATAAAGGTGGTGTCTGTGAAACACAAAAATGTGCCCTAGGTTAACTCAAACTTTGGTCCTGAGAGTCGTCCTGGGCCGACCTGACACTGGGCAGGAAGAACATATCTTCATGCTGATGAGACCCTAGACTTCTGCGTCCAGTGAGTCCCATGCCCAAACAGACTGTGGAACTGGAGGTGGACAGAGAGCTGTCCCCTGGCTCGAATGGGAACAATTTTTGGCTGACACTTCCCATATTTAGATCATTTGTAGACAGTAGTCCCTCCTGTATCCTTAGATCTCCTGGAAGCTGATTTCCCATGGGAACACCCCAAGCTTAGACCTCTGCTATTTCCTGTTTCCTCAAGTCCCTGTGAAGTCAGCTACCTCTTCCTAATATTCAGTGGAGCAGATTCATCCATCCATCCATCTATCTTCGCCCAAGTAGTTCTTCCAATTCCTCCTTCATGGAGCATGACAAGCATGTCCTGCCTTGGCTGTCTCAGGCTTACCAGCCTGGAAGGGAAACCAGGGGTGAACTCTGGCTTCTCTCTGAAAGTTATTTGAGGTACTGGTGGAAACTGCCTGTGTCATCGTGGCTGTTACTTAATCAGGGACTTGATGATTATCTTTGTTGTGAATCTTGAGCTCCTGAAGCTGATTGGTCAGGTTGATCGCCAGAAGTCAAAATGCTCACAAGGCACATTCCAGCTTAATCCAAATTTAGTGTTTTAACTCTGTCCGATGGAGAAGGGAATGACAAGCCACTTCAGTATTCTGGCCTTGAGAACACCATGAAAGGTATGAAAAGGCAAAATGATAGGATATCAAAAGAGGAACTCCCCAGGTCGTTAGGTGCCCAATATGCTACTGGAGATCAGTGGAGAAATAACTCCAGAAATAATGAAAGTATGGAGCCAAAGCAAAAACAATACCCAGTTGTGGATGTGACTGGTGATAGAAGCAAGATCCAATGCTTCAAGAGATATTGCATAGGAACCTGGAATGTCAGGTCCATGAATCAAGGCAAATTTGAAGTGGTCAAACGAGAGATGGCAAGGGTGAATGTTGACATTCTAGGAATCAGTGTACTAAAATGGACTGGAATGGGTGAATTTAACTCAGATGACCATTATATCTACTACTGTGGGAAGGAATCCTTCAGAAGAAATGGAGTAGCCATCATGGTCAGCAAGAGTCCGAAATGCAGTACTTGGATACAATCTCAAAAATGACAGAATGATCTCTGTTTGCCTCCAAGGCAAACCATTCAATATCACAGTTATCCAAGTCTATGCCCCAACCAGTAACGCTGAAGGAACTGAAGTTGAACGGTTTTATGAAGACCTACAAGACATTTTAGAATTAACACCCCCCAAAAGATGTCCTTTTCATTATAGGGGAATGGAATGTAAAAGTAGGAAGTCAAGAAACACCTGGAATAACAGGAAAATTTGGCCTTGCAATGCTGAATAAAGCAGGGCAAAGACTAATAGAGTTTTGCCAAGAAAATGCAATGGTCATAGAAAACACCCACTTCCAACAACACAAGAGAAGACTTTACGCATGGACATCACCAGATTGTCAACACCAAAATCAGATTGATTATCTTCTTTGCAGCCAAAGATGGAGAAGCTCTATACAGTCAACAAAAACAAGACCAGGAGCTGACTATGGCTCAGATCATGAACTCCATATTACCAAATTCAGACTCAAATTAAAGAAAGTAGGGAAAACCGCTAGACCATTCAGGTATGACCTAAATCAAATCCCTTATTATTATACAGTGGAAGTGAGAAATAGATTAAAGGGCCTAGAACTGATAGATAGAGTGCCTGATGAATTATGGAATGAGGTTCATGACATTGTACAGGAGACAGGGATCAAGACCATCCCCATGGAAAAGAAATGCAAAAAAGGAAAATGGCTGTCTGGGGAGGACTTATAAATAGCTGTGAAAAGAAGAGAGGCAAAAAGCAAAGGAGAAAAGGAAAGACATATCCATTTGAATGCAGAGTTCTAAAGAATTGCAAGGAGAGATAAGAAAGCCTTCTTCAGCGATCAATGCAAAGAAATAGAGGAAAAGAACAGAATGGGAAAGACGAGAGATCACTTCAAAAAAATTAGAGATACCAAGAGAACATCTTACGCAAAGATGGGCTTGATGAAGGACAGAAATGATGTGGACCTAACAGAAGCAGAAAATATTAAGAAGAGGTGGCAAGAATACACGGAAGAACTGTACAAAAATATCTTCATGACCCAGATAATCATAATGATGTGATCACTGTTCTAGAGGCAGATATTTTGGAATGTGAAGCCAAGTGGGCCTTGTAAAGCATCACTAGAAACAAAGTTAGTGGAGGTGATGGAATTCCAGTTAAGCTGTTTCAAATCCTGAAAGATGATGCTGTGAAATTGCTACACTCAATATGCCAGCAAATATGGAAAACTCAGCAGTGGCCACAGGAATGGTAACGGTCAGTTTTCATTCCAATCTCAAAGAAAGACAATGTCAAAGAATGCTCAAACTACTGCACAATTGCACTCATCTCACATGCTAGTAATGCTCAAAATTCTCCAAGCCAGGCTTCAGCAATATGTGAACCCTGAACTCCCTGATCTTCAAGCTGGTTTTAGAAAAGGCAGAGGAACCAGAGATCTAATTGCCAACATCAACTGGATCATGGATAAAGCAAGAGAGTTCCAGAAAAAACAAACAAACAAACAAACAAACAAACATATATTTCTGCTTTATTGACTATGCTAAAGCCTTTGACTGTGTGGATCACAATAAACTGTGGAAAATTCTGAAAGGGATGGGAATACCAGACCACCTGACCTGCCTCTTGACAAATCTGTATCCAGTTCAGGAAGCAACAGTTAGAACTGGACAGGGAACAACAGACTGGTCCCAATAGGGAAAGGAGTATGTCAAGGCTGTATATTGTCACCCTCCTTATTTAACTTATATGCAGAGTACATCATGAGAAATGCTGGACTGGAAGAAACACAAGCTGGAAACAAGATTGCTGGGAGAAATATCAGTAACCTCAGATATGCATATGATACCACCCTTATGGCAGAAAGTGAAGAGGAGCTAAAAATCCTCTTGATGAAAGTGAAAGAGGAGAGTGAAAAAGTTGGCTTAAAGCTCAACATTCAGAAAACGAAGATCATGGCATCTGGTCCCATCAGTTCATCAGTAATAGATGGGGAAACAGTAGAAACAGTGTCAGACTTTATCTTTGGGGGCTCCAAAATCACTGCAGATGGTGACTGCAGCCATGAAATTAAAAGACGCTTACTCCTTGGAAGAAAGGTTATGACCAATCTAGATAGTATATTCAAAAGCAGAGACATTAGTTTGCCAACTAAGGTCCATCTAGTCAAGGCTATGGTTTTTCCTGTGGTCATGTATGGATGTGAGAGTTGGACTGTGAAGAAGGCTGAGGGCCAAAGAATTGATGATTTTGAACTCTGATGTTGGAGAAGACTCTTGAGAGTCCTTTGGACTGCAAGAGATCCAACCGGTTCTTTGGAAGAAATAATGCTAAAGGTGAAACTCCAGTACTTTGGCCACCTAATGCGAAGAGTTGACTCATTGGAAAATACTCTGATGCTGGGAGAGATTGGGAGCAGGAGGCGAAGGGGATGACAGAAGATGAAATGGCTGGATGGCATCACTGACTCAATGGATGTGAGTCTGAGTGATCTCCGAGATGGTGATGGACAGGGAGTGCTGCGATTCATGGGGTCTCAAAGCGTCGGACATGACTGAGTGACTGAACTGAACTGAATGGTCAGCCACATTTTTGGCTGCTGATGGGAATGGTAGGACTTTGGTAAATGTAATCTCTAGGAAGTTTCCAAACTGTAGAATATCCTTCAGGGAAGGCCACCTTCTCACCCTCCAAATGGAATAAGTGTTGGGACATCACAATACTGGGTGTGGAGAGGTTCCATCTGTCTCTGTTCTGTCAGCCGGCCTGGCAGGGTCTTCATCCGAAAGCCTTTGATGCAGTTTTGCACCTCCCCTGGGAGAAAGTCCGTGTTGCTACCTGTGCTTAATGCAGAGTAAAGGAAAAACTGAATTGTATTTGCGGGTTTAAAGTTGATCTCCTATCAGAATCTGTGTAAGTAAGAACCTTAGGGGAGGAAGAGGGGTGGGGGGGGGGGTTTCGTGGGCGCTTTGCATTCCTTGTTCACTGGCACTGAGGGAACATCAGGTTATCCAGCTACACTTGGAAGGAGCCTTTGAAGGTCATGGTGAGGTTCGCTGGACAGAGCCCAGGCTGGGATATGCAGGGGGACACTTGAGTCTCCAGCTGCAGCCGTTTGCTGACACAGATTTGTGTCCTGGGCCCACGTTTATTTCCCTTCATGAAATCTACGACCCTAAGCCCTCAGTGGCTCTCAGGCAGAAAAAGGTGTGTGCCAGGTTTGGACAGCCAAAGCAGTTCCATCCTCTCCTAAACCAATATTCCTAAATTTAATCTCATAGCTTCATGGAGGAAATGTCCTTTGTCTCCAGGGAGGGAGGAAGCATGGATGTTGGGTTTGCCTTGTGTTGAAGGGATCCACCTTGTCCCTTTTTGTCACTCCCTCTGCTGGAAATTTCTCAAGCCTAGCCTAAGAAAAGTCTTTTAATTCCTCCAAACAAAACAGACTTGTCTTGGGTACTTTCCTTGGTTTCATTGCAAATGTCTGGTCCCTCTGTTCTCCTGGCCAGTTCCTAGGTGTCATTTTTGACCTGACCAGTTCCAGGGAAGCCTGGACCGTCAAAATCTGGAGGAGCCACCATCCCTCCATTACACCTCTGTTCCCTGTGAACAGGCACATGTTTTGCTGTCTGGTGTAATGATAAATGAAAGTGTGATACTTGGGAATCTTACAGTTTCTTTTTCTTCTGGGGTGACACCACCAGTTGCGCAAAGCTATCCGAACATGAACATTTGGATGATTTTGATTTGTCCCAAACTCTGTCAAGGAATGTGCCTTCAGGTGGGTTTTCTTCTTTCATATTTTGCTTTTCTGAGCAAACATAGGATCCATTCAGTTGCATGTAATGAGAAAGTTAAAAAAAAAAAAAGTCAACCTTAGCTAGACGGAAATCTCCTACTAAGACAGCACTTTAGCTAGAAATGCAAATTTCAGCCAGAATCTGTAAAGTGTGTTCTGGAAGGAGAAGATGGACTCAGGCCTGAGCACACTGCTCCACATTGGAGCCTCACACTCTGACAGCTGTACCTACTGGGGTCTTCCTGGGACAGGACATGCAGGCCATGATCCTGTTGAGAATTTTCTTTGCCTTTTATTTTTATTATTATTTTTTTTTTTAGTTTTTTATTTTTTAAATTTTAAAATCTTTAATTCTTACATGCATTCCCAAACATGAACCCCCCTCCCACCTCCCTCCCCATAACATCTTTCTGGGTCATCCCCATGCACCAGCCACAAGCATGCTGCATCCTGCGTCAGACATAGACTGGCGATTCAATTCACATGATAGTATACATGTTAGAATGTCATTCTCCCAAATCATCCCACCCTCTCCCTCTCCCTCTGAGTCCAAAAGTCCGTTATACACATCTGTGTCTCTTTCCCTGTCTTGCATACAGGGTCGTCATTGCCATCTTCCTAAAGTCCATATATATGTGTTAGTATACTGTATTGGTGTTTTTTCTTTCTGGCTTACTTCACTCTGTATAATCGGCTCCAGTTTCATCCATCTCATCAGAACTGATTCAAATGAATTCTTTTTAACGGCTGAGTAATACTCCATTGTGTATATGTACCACAGCTTTCTTATCCATTCATCTGCTGTAATAACTTTGGGAATTGCACACTTTGCTTTTGCTTCTACATGAAGCTTTACCTTTATCCAGGACAGTTTAGTATCTTTGATTTTCGCTACTAGTACAGACTGTTACAATATTACTTTTTTCTCTCTTTTTTAAAATATTTTTTTTTATTTTTACTTTATTCTACCTTACAATACTGTATTGGTTCTGCCATACATTGAAATGAATCCACCACGGGTATACATGAGTTCCCAAACATGAACACCGCCACATCTCTCACCCCTATATCATCTCTCCGGATCATCCCCATGCACCAGCCCCAAGCATACTGTATGCTGCATCGAACATACTGGCGATTCGTTTCTTACATGATAGTATACATGTTTCAATGACATTCTCCCAAATCATCCCACCCTCCCCCTCTCCGTCAGTGTCCAAAAGTCCGCTCTACACATCAGTGTGTCTTTTGCTGTCTCACATACAGGGTCATCATTACCATCTTTCTCAATTCCATATATATGTGTTAGTATACTGTATTGGTGTTTTTCTTTCTGGCTTACTTCGCTCTGTATAATTGGCTCGAGTTTCATCCATCTCATTAGAACTGATTCAAATGCATTATTTTTAATGGCTGAGAAATACTCCATTGTGTATACGTAACAGAGCTTTCATATCCATTCATCTACTGATGGACATTTAGGTTGTTTCCATGTCCTGGCTATTATAAACAGTGCTGTGATGAACATTGGGGTACATGTGTCTCTTTCTATTCCGTTTTCCTTGGTGTGTATGCCCAGCAGGGGGATTGCTGGGTCATAAGGCAGTTCTATTTGCAATTTTCAAAGGAATCTCCAGTGTTCTCCATAGTGGCTGTACTAGTTTGCAGTTCCACCAACAATGTAAGAGGGTTCCCTTTTCTCCACTCCCTCTCCAGCATTTATTGCTTGCAGACTTTTGGATCACAGCCATTCTGATTGGTGTGAAATGGTACCTCATTGTGATCTTGATTTGTATTTCTCTAATAATGAATGATGTTGACATTCTTTTCATGAGTTTGTTAGCCATCCGTATGTCTTCTTTGGAGAAATATCTATCTAGTTCTTTGGCTCATTTTTTGATTGCGTCGTTTATTTTTCTGGAATTTAGCTGCATAAGTTGCTTGTATATTTTTGAGATTAGTTGTTTGTCAGTTGCTTCATTTGCTATTATTTTCTCCCATTCATAAGGCTGTCTTTTCACCTTGCTTATAGTTTGCTTTGTTGTGCAGAAGCTTTTAATTTTAATTAGATCCCATTTGTTTATTTTTGCTTTTATTTCCAGGATTCTGGGAGATGGATCCAGCTGTGATTTATGACGGAGAGTGTTTAGCCTATGTTCTTCGCTAGCAGTTTTATAGTTTCTGGTCTTATGTTTAGATCTTTAATCCATTTTGAGTTTATTTTTGTGTGTGGTGTTAGAAAGTGATCTAGTTTAATTATTTTACAAGTGGTTGGCCAGTTTTCCCAAAACCACTTGTTAAAGAGATCCTCTTTGCTCCATTGTATATTCTTGCCTCCTTTGTCAAAGATAAGGTGCCCATAGGTGTGTGGATTTATCTCTGGGCTTTCTATTTAGTTCCTTTTGATGTATATTTCTGTCTTTGTGCCAGTACCATACTGTCTTGATGACTGTGGCCTTGTAGTAGAGCCTAAAGTAGGCAGGTTGATTCCTCCAGTTCCATTCTTCTTTCTCAAGATTGCTTTGGCTACCGCTGGTAGCGTGAAAGAGATTGCATTGACTCTGTAGATTGCTTTGGGTAATATACTCATTTTCACTATACTGATTCTTCCGATCCATGAACATGGTATATGTCTCCATTTATTAGTGTCTTTTTTGATTTCTTTCATCGGTGTTTTATAGTTTTCCATATATAGGTCTTGAGTTTCTTTAGGTAGATATATTCCTAAGCATTATATATTTTTTATTCAATGGTGAATGGAATTGTTTCCTTAATTTCTTTTTCTACTTTCTCATTATTAGCATATAGGAATGCAAGAGATTTCTGCATGTTGATTTTATATCCTGCAACTTTACTATATTCATTGATCAGCTCTCGTAATTTCCTGGGGGAAAATTTTCTTTAGGTTTTTCTATTTAGAGGATCATGTCATCTGCAAACGTGAGAGTTTTACTTCTTTTCCAATTTGGATTCCTTTTATTTCTTTTTCTGTTCTGATTGCTGTGGCCAAAACGTCCAGAACTATGTTGAATAGTAGCGGTGAAAGTGGGCAGCCTTGTCTTGTTCCTAACTTTAGGAGAAATGCTTTCAATTTTTCACCATTGAGGATAATGTTTGCTGTGGGTTTGTCATATATAGCTTTTATTATGTGGAGGTATGTTCCTTCTATTCCTGCTTTCTCGAGAGTTTTTATCATAAATGGATGTTGAATTTTGTCAAGGGCTTTCTCTGTATCTATTGAGATAACCATATGTCTTTTATTTTTCAATTTGTTACTGTGATGAATTACATTGATTTATTTGCTGATATTGAAGAATCCTTGCATCCCTGGGATAAAGCCCACTTGGTCATGATGTATGATCTTTTTAATGTGTTTTTGGATCTTGATTGCTAGACTTTTGTTGAGGATTTTTGCATCTATGCTCATCAGTGATATTGCTTGTAGTTTTCTTTTTTTGTGTGACACCTTTGTCAGGTTTTGGTATTAGAGTTATGGTGGCCACATAGAATGAGTTTGGAGGTTTACCTTCCTCTGCAATTTTCTGGGACAGTTTGAGTAGGATAGGTGTTAGCTCTTCTTGAAATTTTTGGTAGAATTCAGCTGTGAAGGCATCTGGACCTGGGCTTTTGTTTGCTGGAAGATTTCTGATTACAGTTTCAATTTCCGTGCTTGTGATGGGTCTGTTAAGATTTTCTATTTCTTCCTGTCTCAGTTTGGAAAGTTGTACTTTTCTAAGAATTTGTCCATTTCTTCCACGTTGTCCATTTTATTGGCATATAATTGCTGATAATATCTCTTATGATCCTTTGTATTCTGTGTTGCCTGTTGTGATCTCTCCATTTTCATTTCTAATTTTATTTATTTGATTTTTCTCTCTTTGTTTCTTGATGAGTCTGGCTAATGGTTTGTCAATTTTATTTAACCTTTCAAAGGGCCAGCTTTTGCCTTTGTTGACTTTTGTTATGGTCTCTTTTGTTTCTTTTGCATTTATTTCTGCCCTAATTTTTAAGATTCTTTTCCTTCTACTAACTCTGGGGCTCTCCATTTCTGTATTTTCTAGGTTCTTTTGGTGTAGAGTTAGGTTATTTATTTGATTTTTTTTTCTTGTTTCTTGAGGTATGCCTGTATTGCTATGAACTTCCCTCTTAGCACTGCTTTTATAGTGTCCCACAGGGTTTGGGTTGTTGTGTTTTCATTTTCATCCATTTCTATGCATATTTTGATTTCTTTTTTGATTTCTTCTGTGATTTGTTGGTTATTCAGAAGTGTGTTGTTCAACCTCCATATGTTGGAATTTTTAATAGTTTTTCTCCTGTAGTTGAGACCTAATCTTAATGCATTATGTTCAGAAAAGATGCTTGGAATGATTTTGATTTTTTTGAATTTATCAAGGCTAGATTTATGGCCCACTATGTGATCTATCCTGGAGAAGGTTCCGTGAGGACTTGAGAAAAAAGTGAAATTCATTTTTTTCGGGTGAATTGTCCTATAGATATCAATTAGGTCTAACTGGTCTATTGTATCATTTAAAGTTTGTGTTTGTAATTTTCTCTTTAGTTGATCTGTCCATAGGTGTGAGTGGGGTATTAATGTCTCTACTATTATTGTGCTATTGTTAATTTCCCATTTCATACTTGTTAGCATTTGTCTTACATATTGTGGTGCTCCTATGTTGGGTGCATTATATATTTATAATTGTTATATCTTCTTCTTGGATTGATCCTTCGATCATTATATAGTGGTCTTCTTTGTCTCTTTTAACAGCTTTTCTTTTAAAGTGTATTTTATGGATATGAACATTGCCTCTCCTGCTTTCTTTTGGTCTCTATTTGCATGGAATATTTTTTTTCCAGCCCTTCACTCTCAGTCTGTATGTGTCCCTTGTTTTGAGCTGGGTCTCTTGTAGGCAGCATATATAGGGGTCTTGCTTTCATATCCATTCAGCCAGTCTTTTACTTTTGGTTGGTGCATTCAACCCATTTACATTTAAGATAATTATTGATAAGTATGATCCCCTTGCCATTTACTTTATTGTTTTGGGTTCAGGTTTATACACCCTTTTTGTGTTTCCTGTCTAGAGAATATCCTTTAGCATTTGTTGGAGAGCTGGTTTGGTGGTGCTGAATCTCTCAGTTTTGCTTGTCAGTAAAGCTTTTGATTTCTCTTTCATATTTGAATGAGATCCTTGCTGAGTACAGTAATCTGGGCTGTAGGTTATTTTCTTTCATCACTTTCAGTATGTCTTGCCATTCCCTCATGGGCTGAAGAGTTTCTATTGAAAGATCAGCTGTCATCCTTATGGGAATCCCCTTGTGTGTTATTTGTTGTTTTTCCTTTGCTGCTTTTAATATTTTTCTTTGTGTTTGATCTTTGTTAATTTGATTAATATGTGTCTTGGGGAATTTCACCTTGGATTTATCCTATTTGGAACTCTCTGTGTTTCTTGGACTTGGGTGATTATTTCCTTTCCCATTTTAGGGAAGTTTTCAACTATTAACTCCTCAAGGATTTTCTAATCGTCTTTCTTTTTGTCTTCTTCTTTTTGGACTCCTATAATTTGGATGTTGGAAAGTTTCATATTGTCCTGGAGGTCTCTGAGATTGTCCTCATTTCTTTTAATTCTTTTTTCCTCTCTGATTCATTCATTTCTACCATTCTATTTCACTAATTCTATCTTCTGCTCCATTATTCTACTGTTGGTTGCCACCAGAGTGTTTCTGATCTCATTTATTGTGTTATTCATTATATATTGACTCTTCTTTATTGCTCTAGGTCCTTGTTAAACGTTCCTTGCATCTTCTAAATCCTTGTGTCCAGGCTATTTATCTGTGATTCCATTTTTATTTCAAGATTTTGGATCATTTTCACTATCAATATTCGGAGTTCTTTCTCAGGTAGATTCCCTATCTCTTCCTCTTTTGTTTGGTTTGGTGGGCATTTCTCCCATTCCTTTCCCTGCTGAGTATCCCTCTGTCTCTTCTTCTGGGTTATATTGCTGCGTTTGAAGTGGCCTTTCTATATTCTGGGAATGTGTGGAGTTCTCTTTATTACGGAGCTTCCTCACTGTGGGTGGGGTTGTATCAGTGGCTTGACAAGGTTTCTTGGTTAGAGAGTTTTGTGTTGGAGTTCTGGTGGGTGAGGCTGGATTTCTTTTCTCTGGAGTGAAATGTAGTGACCAGTGATGGGTTATGAGATGTCAATGGTTTTGGAGGAACTTTGAGTTGCCTGTATATTGAAGGTCAGAGGTGTGTTCCTATGTTGCTGGAGAATTTGCATGGTATGTCTTGCTCTGGAACTTCTTGGCCCTTGGGTGTTGCTTGGTTTCAGTGTAGGTATGGAGGTGTTTTATGAGTTCCTATTGATTAATGTTCCCTGGATTCAGGAGCTCTCTGATGTTGTCAGGGTTTGGACGTAAGCCTCCTGCTTCTAGTTTTCAGTTTTATTTTTATAGTAGCCTCAAGACTTCTCCACCTATTAAGCACAGATGATAAAAGTTCTAGTTTAGAGATGGAAAGTTTCTCGTTGAGGGACACCCAGAGAGGTTCACTGAGTTACATGGAGAAGAGAAGAGGGAGGGGGTAGCTAGAGGTGACTGGAATGAGATGAGGTGGGATCTAAAGAGGAGAGAGCAAGTTAGCCAGCAATCACTTCCCTATGTGCGCTCCACAGTCTGGACCACTGAGATATATTCATGGATTTATACAGGGAAGAGGAGAGGGAGGAAGTAGACAGAGGTGGCCAGGAGGATAAAAGAGGGAAATGAAAAGGAGAGAGACAGATCCAGCCAGTAACCTGTTCCTTAAGTGTTCTCCACCATCTGGAACAGAGAGATTCACAGAGTTGGGTAGAGAAGAAAAGGGGGAGGGAAGAGGCAGAGGCCATCTGGTGGAGAAAAAGGAGAGTCCACAGGAGGAGAGAGAACTCAAGCCAGTAATCTCACTCTCAGGTAAAATTGGGTAGTGAAGTTTGGGTTTTTAAATGTACAAAATTGACAACATATACCAAAAAACAAAGTTTAAAAATCTAGAGTAGAGGTTGGATTTTCAAAAATACAATATTAAAGTAAAGAAGAAGAAGAAGAAGAAGAAGAAGAAGAAGAAGAAGAAGAAGAAATAAAAAAGAAAAACATAGGATTAAAAACAAAACAAAACAAAAAAGCCTACAACCACACAAAGTCTATATACGGTTTTTGCTTTAAAAACTAAGGTCTTTTTTTTTTTTTTCCTGAAAAGTAATAGTAGGTTAGAAAAATAAAAATTAAAGGAGAAATAGATGACTTAAAAATTTTAAAATGTTAAAGAGAAAGAAGAATAAAAAGAAAAGAAGAAGAGACTAACACACAACAACATCAACAACAACAAAAAAGAAAAAGAAAAAAAGAATCGCAAAAATAGTAAAGATATATCTGGTCCTTTCTCTGGTGTTGTACGCAATGTGGGGTCACTTCCAAGACGATTTCCTTTGTTTAACTTCTTCTGTTTGCTGGTCTCTTCAGTGTCTGATTTCCGTCCTGACACGGGGTTGGGGCTGCGCCGTGGTGGACACCCCCTTTTTTTTAGGCTCCCTTGTTCACTCATGCTGTGGGGAGGGAGGGATGCTGCAAAAATAAATAACACTAGCGTGTGCTCGCAGTTTCTTAGCCCCGCTGGTCCTGCCCCACTCGTGGTGTACACTGCTTAGGCTCTACGTTGCTCCACCAGCAGCTGTCTGAGGCCAGCCCTAGGCTGCATGCACCTTCCTGGTCTAAGCGGCTCAAGTTCGGTGCTCAGGTAGCCCGCAGAGGCGCAGATTTTGTGGGACTGCTTTTTGTGCCCTTCCCGTGTCTGAGCAGCTCAGGTGTTTGCCAAGCGCGGTCACTGCGACTTATCACCTTTCCCATCTCTGCTGCTCAGTTTTCTTGGTGTACCACTGTTGCTACTTGTGAGACGGATGGTGATTGTCCAGAACCCCCAAAAGTCTTAGCAAAGAAGCCTGCTTGCAGTTTGGTAGGTAAAGTCTCTCTGGGGCGGCATTTGCCCCCTTCCAGTCCTTTTGGCTCTGGCTGCCTGTCACCACTGGGGGATGGTCTGTAGCCAGCTATTTCTGTTCCATCCTTTGTTCTGTGAACGGTCCTGGAAGTTTCTTATGTTCAAACATTTCACATGGTAGGTACTCCACAGTCTGGTTTGCTAGCCCAAGCTAATTAGTTTTGGTTATGTGCAGGGTGTTCCTGCCTGATTCTTACAAAGCACTGCAGCCCCTGCCTCCTGCTCCTCCCTACCCTGCCCCCACTTGCTAGTGGTGGATGCAGGCATCTGACCTTCTTTTACACTGGGGGAGTTACTGTTGGGCTTTTAATCTGTTGGTTTTAATTATTTACTTATGCTTCCTTCCTGCTATATTGCCCTCTGTGCTTCCAAGGCTTACCACAGACTCAGCAGGGAGAGTGTTTCTTAGTGTTTGGAAACCTATCTTCTTAAGATTCCCTTCCCTGAACAGGATTCCCTTCCCAGGACAGAGCTCCCTCCCTACATCCTTTGTCTCTTTTTTCATCTTTTATATTTTTTTCCTACCTGTTTTTTAAGACAATGATCTTCTTTTCCGGGTGCCTGATATCCTCTGCCAGGATTCAGAAGTTGTTTTGTGGAATTTGCTCATCACTGAAATGTTCTTTTGATGAATTTGTGAGGGAGAAAGTGGTCTCCCTGTCCTATTCCTCCACCAGCTTTAAAATATTTCTTAGTCAAACAGAATTATCAGGGGGTGCACAGAGGGGATGGCATAGTGTATGGTGAGAGTGAGGGGATATGGTCACACCAAATAGAATCTGTGGTCATTGTTCCCTAATGGGAATAGAATTCATGCCCCTGCAGTGAAAGCACAGAGTCCTCCTCACTGAACTGCCAGGGAAGTTCCTGGAATTGATTTAATGAAAGATATCTAATTAGGATCAGATGACATTTTACATTGTAGTTTGTTACCAATGATTATAGTTCATATCATTTTATAGTTTTGTGATTTTACTAACTTAAAGATTTTGGGGGGCTTCTTTTTGTTTTAAAAGCTAAACACTGCTTGAATTAAAACAAAATCTGTAGAATATTTTAAATAGTGGTGGCTTTTTTCTGAATGTGAATGTTTTGCTCCATTGAACTGAATGGTAATAACATTTGTAAAAGAGACACAGAGTGAAAGGTATGTCTTTTTATTAAATGACATAACAGCACCCATTGTGTGAGTTATTGGTTGGACTTTAGAAATAGGCTGTGTTGGGCTAAACTCCTTATTCCTGTTTTCAGCCCTTGAGCAATAATCAAAAGCTTTCTCTGAAGAAAGTGGGACCAGCTGTCAGGCTCCTAAGTATCTACAGGCCAGCAGGGCTAGGATTAAATGCAGCAACTGGTAGATACAGGATGGAGCAAGAGGTCACCTTGTCCCTTTTTTTTTTTTTTTTTTCCTGCCTGGAGAGAGATGCTTGCCCTTGTACCAGTGGGGCCAAAGCTGTGACTTTGTGGCCATAGGATGTCTCTGAGCCTTCCTTGGGTTCCTCTAGGGTGGATGGAGAGCAAGCAGGGTCTCCCTGGTTCCTTGGCCAGAGAATAACAAGCCCCCCCCGCCAAACCTTGCTCTCTGACATTCCCTCAGGACTCACTCCAGAGTAGGTTCTTCAGAATGGGTGGCCAGGACCCACCCCAAATCCTGGACCTGGCCGACCAGAGCCTGCCTTGGAATGAGGCCTTGGCCATCGTGGCCCTGGAGGAGGTGCCCATATAGCTCTTCCCACCACTGTTTATGGTGGCCTTTGCCGGGAGGGATACCCAGACCCTGAATGCAATGGTTCAGTCCAGGCCCTTCCCCTGCCTCCATCTGGGGACACTGATAAACGAACACCAGCCTTATCTGGAGACCTTCCAGGCTCCACTCGATGACCTGGAAGTCCTGCTTGCTCAGGGGGTCCAACCCAGGTAAGGTCAACCTGGCATACTGGTGGGGCCTGGGGGTGTGAGCAAGATACAGCCAGAGCAGGAGGATGACAGGGTCACTTGGACAGGCTCTGGGTGTACAGGACTGGTTCAGGGGCAGAAGGGACAGAAGGCATGTGTTCCCCACCAATGTCCATTAAAGTAGGGACAAGGGGGTTTCCTGAAGTTGGAGGAACTGTGGTATATGGAGTGCAGAGCCCATGGGGGGTCCTGGTGCCAGTCGGCCTCTGCACAGCTCAGCATGTCCCCCATGGCCATGCAGGCAGTGGAAGCTTCAGCTGCTGAACTTGCACCAGAAAGCCCACCAGGACATCTTGACCATATGTTCCAGCAACACGGCAGTATTTGCTCACTGCTGGAGCCTGAGCCAGCCCAGTCCATGCAGAAGAGGTGCAGGGTGGAGGCACAGATGTGCTAAAGCTGCCACGGCCCCTGTGCAGGTGCTGCTTGACCTGTGCCTCAAGGACGACACCCGGAATCAGACCCTCAGCTACCTGCTGAAGAAGGCCAAACAGGAGGATCCTGCTGCACCTAAGCTGCCAGAAGCTGAAGGTCTTCACGATGCCCATTCAGAGCATCAGGAGGATCCTGAAGGTGGTGCAGCTGGACTGTGTCGAGGACTTGGAGGCAAATTGCACCTGGAATCTGGCCACTTTGTGCAGGTTTGTGCTGCACCTGGGCTGGATGGGCAGCCTGCCCTGGCTCTTGCTCTGGCACATCCACGTGTTGCCACACAGCCCCCAAACAGGAGGAGCACTGCATCACCCAGCTCACGACCCAGTTCCTGAACCTGCCCCACCTGTAGGAGCTCTACCTGAACTCCATCTCCATCCTCGATAGCCGCCTGCACCAGGTGCTCAGGTAAGGCATGGCGCCAGCTCCGTAGACCAGAACAGGCCTCTCTCTTTCATCACCATCAGGACGTGTACTCTGTGCCTGCTGTGGACATTGCCAGGGTGCCCGGGCCACTCGGAAGTCCTCACGATGCTGCTGGTCTGTCCCTAGGCATCTTGTCAGGTCACCTTCCTGGTTAGGGTCAGAGGCATGGCCTAGGTTAGATACTGTCAAAGGGGACTTCTTTCTGGGAGCCCGCATAGTGGTGGTCAGGTGTGATGCCCTTGGGAATTCTTTCCGAGAGAGTGATGTCTTAGCTGAGGTGATGACAAATAATTAATCAAGGAGGACATTGGTCCATCAGGCATGAGGTTTGAAGTCTGAAGCTCTGTTTCTTCCTCCCACCTGCCACAGTTGTCCTGAGCTGTTTTAGGTTCCAGGTGAGCTGCGAAAAATTGGTGATTCTCCAGATGACAACGAGGGACCATGAGGGGAAATTGCACCTCCTAAGCAGTCTAGAGAAGATAAAAAGTTAAATAAGCATCATTGTTGAAGTGGCTCCAATCTCTCTAAGTCCAAATTACAGTTATTGTTTTCCTCTAAGACTTCTGAATACATAGGGAATCCTCAATAATATGTTATCAGTCTGCCTTGAACACAGTGATAAAAGCTGAGAGGATGCAGCCTAGTCTGTTGCATGAATGCGTTGCATTGATTCCCTTTTTGTCAGCGGCAAACTCCAAGCATTAGGAATAAACGTATTCAGTGATAAACCAGAAGAAAGAAAGAGAGAGAGAGACAGACAGAGAGAGACAGACAGAGAGAGAGAGACAGATATATATATATATATATATATATATATATATATATATATATATATATATATGAGAGAGAGAGAGAGAGAGAAACAAAGAAAGGAAGAGGGAAAGAAAGGAAGGAAGGAAGAGGGAAAGGAAGGAAGGAAGGAAGGGAGAGAGAAAAGAAGAAGAAGAAGAAGAAAACAATAATTTTAGGTGGTGATGGACGGTTTGTTGCCCCTGAATATCTGTGGGATATTCACCCAAGGATCATCTGTAACTGCTGGGACCCACCAACCCATGTCACCTGCATCCACCCTGCTTTGGAATTCAACTAGTCATGTCCTGTAAAAACATCTTAATTCCTGCTAACCAAATACTAGTAAGCCAAAATAGGCCAATAACTTTGGTTTAATGTTTGTTTCCCACATTGACAATAGTTCATCATTTTGTGCAGGGGGAGGTCATACACATATGAACATGATCTTCCCCCAGAAAACCCCCTGCCTTCCCATCAACAAGGAGAGAGGCCAGGTTCTGTGTTCTACTGAAACAGGCCCCTCCTCCCCACATCCCTCCACCTGCCACCTCTGCCCTTGGGACTGACTGCCTTGCCTCTCCGCAGGTTCCTAAAGACACCTCTGGAGACCCTGTCAATCACCAACTGCCTGATTTTGGAGTGAGACCTGATGTACCTGTCGCAGTGCCTGAGCGTCACCCTGCTGAAGGGTGTGGGTCTCGGCAAGGTCAACCTGACCAGCCTCAGTTTGGAGCCCCTGCAGGTCCTTATCAAGAGGACCTCAGCCACCCTCCAGGACCTGGACCTGGGCGAGTGTGGCATCATGGACTCCCAGTTCAGGGCCCTTCTGCCCTCCCTGAGCCACTGTTCCCAGATCACCACCTTCAGCTTCTGTAGCAACCCCATCTGCATGGCCATGCTGGAGAGCCTGCTGCACCACACTGTGGGGCTGAGCAAGCAGAGCGACATGTTGTATCCTGCACCCCTGGAGAGCTATGAGTATGTCCACAGCACCCTGAACCTGGGCTTCCTGTCTCAGCTGCACGCCCTGCTCAAGCAGCTTCTGTGCAAGGCTTGGTGGCCCATCATGGTCTGGTTCAGCACCAACCCAAGTCCACCCTGCGGTGATCAGATCTTCTACGACATCAACCTGATCCTGTACCCCTTCTACATGCCTGCCTAGCCCAGCTGACGAGTTGTAGGCTTTGTCCTAGGCACTGGGGCACTGCCACCTAGACCTTAGTGCATCTAGAAGGAGCACAAACCACAGTTTCAGACAATTGTTCAGTGCATGTGGGAAAAGGAATGGTGATTTAGAGTAGGCTGGGGAAGAGGGGTGTTGGGATCCAGCCCCCACAGGATTCAGGGAAACCTGAAGGAGAAAAGTCATTGGTGAATGAATGAATGGATGAGAGAGGAATAGAGGAAAGAGGATGATATCCCTTAGTTTACATAGAAAGCCAGTAAAACTCCGAGACAAGGAGTTTGCCCTGTTCATGAACGCCACAGGTGCCTCCCGATCTCCCAAGTGAGTGAAGACGCAGAACGTCTTCCCATTCAGGTCTTAGAAAGCCTGGCAGATAAGTGAATGCAGGGAGCCTCTATGCTCCAAGGGATCAGCCTGAAAAAGAAAGTAAAAGAGAGAGAAAAAGACACTGGGTGACAAAGCTTCTTCGAGCGAGGCCCATTTTTTTTTTTTTAATTTTCAAAAAGGTCTTTTATACCTTTACTTGTACACAGAGGGAAATGAAAGATGCAAGGTCATACAGAGTCAGCCCAAACGTTCCAGTAGTTTTGCCCTTATCAAAACCAGGATTTTTTATGCAAACCTTTCCCACAAATCCTGTTGTGTACATTATCTTCTGGCCTTGTAGGCCTGTGAACATTTTATGACCCACTTTTGATAAAGGCTCCTCAACAAGAAAACTTATTTTTCCTCAAAGTGTTTTTTCTTTATATTTCTAATCTATGTCAGCCTCAGAAAATGCCAAACAGAGTTACATTTCTCACAGAGCAAAGGTGCAGTGAGTTACAAGAAAGAACCAATTAGCTCAAAGATCTGATATGATTAAATTCAAGCTTACACTTGCTTTTCTTACATTCCAACTATGTTAATTAATGCACTCCCAGGTGCACAGTAGATAAGAAATATGGGAACTTAGCAACAAGCATTGGCCCTATAATGATATCCTACATCAGCACTACTCTAATAACTTTTAACTCTTTGAAAGGCTCTATGTTTTAGGCTTCCCATGCCTTTCACAGTTGGGAATCTGTGAACAATCATATACATAGTTGTAAAAGTCTGGAAACCTGTCAGGCAAGTCAGAGAGCCATCAGAGGGGTTTGAGCTAAGGCACTCCTTTTATATGCAGGAGACTATTAACTGGAGCTCTAAGTTAACTTTTTCCAGAGAAAGGTGGTCGGGAATAGGCCTGCTGTCATGTCAGAAGGACAGGTGGAAGGCATAATGCAGTAAGGCAGGCAGACTCTTGTTTTGGGGGTAGATGCTCAAGAAAGCCCAGTGGGGGTTTCCTCAAGGCCTGATCTCACCTTTGTGTTTTGTCAGGCTCCTTTCCTCATGACTTTTGGCATGGGCGGGATTCCACACGCTGGCTCCTGGCAGACAGGTTGGTGGGGTTTTTGGAGAGATGTGTTCCTACAAATATAGAACTGTGAATCTGAATTCTGAATAGAACTGTGAACCTCAATCTGAGGTTGATTGTGTCGTTACCCCTGCGTTGCACTGTTCCAAAGAAATAAAGGGAACTTCAGTGCCAATCATTTGGTGTCCCCTGTGATCTATGATGATGATTCTCCCCTTTAAACATATGACTCTCCTGTTAGTGGTTAAATGAATGGGCCTGAGACTCTCCTCTTATTGGTTAAATAAAAGGACCTAGGCATGAGTAGGGCCTAAATGCTCTCTGGTAGACAGGATCAGCAATAGGGGTTCAGGGCACCATTTACCTACTCCTTGTAGTTCTCAATTTCAGGGTATCCACCTCCTCACTGATTTCTGAGGCTGTTCAATCTGTCATCATATACAAGGGATGTCCTCGGGGCCTGGAATGAACTAAGTGTCCAGGAGTGAGAATCACTGGAGGGAACCTTCTTCCAGGGTACCCTCACTGCTAACCCCACAACGGCCCTGGGCTGGATAATTTTCCCCAGTGGATTCAGCAGATGAAAATCCTCTATCTCATACCCTGGGCAGTGCCAAAACGGGTTCACTGTGCAAAATCAGCCCCAGAGTCCTGGGTGATATTCACCCGCAGTCCATCTGGAGCCTCTGGGACCCACCAGTCCATGCCCATTTTCCCACTGCTCAGCCATATCTGACTCTTTGGGCCTCCATGGACTGTAGGCTGCCAGGCTTCTCTGCCTACGAAATTCTACAGCTGAGAATACTACAATGGGTAACAGTTCTCTTTTCCAGGAGATCTTCCCATCCCAGGGATTGAACTTGGATATCCTGCATTGCATGCACATCTGAGCAGCCAGGCAAGCCTCCAGTTTCTAAGAGACAATCCAACATCCCTGAATCCATTGTCCAAATGTGCTTTTATGTCACTCATATCCCCACAGGTTTTATTTTGTTTTTACATTAATAAAAACTTTCATACACAAATATTTATTCAAAGACTGATGGAAACCTATTCCCAATCGTCAAAAAATGTAACTACAGAGTTCAGTATTTCAGTGTGGAGCGTAACTTGGCATTTGCCTCCTTGGTGTCATTCATCTGTAGTTTTATTTATTTATTATTATTTTTTTAATAATAAAACCTTAAACCTTAGGTATTTACCTTAAGCCAAATGGTAAAGATAAAATTTCTTCCGAATCATAGTTCTCTGCCAACCTGGCCATACTAAGGCTTTTAATTAATTCTCTTTTCCCACCAGAGCACTTTACTGAGACCAAGTCCTCTAAGAGTCAGAGAAGATTTATCAACTAAACAAAATAACAGCACACGTTCAGAGTGGTGGGCTCCAACTATACCCCTTTTTCTGACTGAAGGAGCTGGAACCAGCATGGACCACCAAAATTTTGCTATAGTAATGTCCTGGAAATTAACATTGCCTTGATTTGAGTTTTCCTGGTGACTCAGATGGTAAGGAATCCACCTGCAATGCAGGAGGCTCAAGCTTAGTCCCTGAATCAGAAAGATCCCCTGGAAAAGGGAATGACTACCCACTCCAGTATTCTTTCCTAGAGAATTCCATAGAGGAGCTGTTGGGTTACAGTACATGAAGTCACAAAGAACCAGATAGGACTGACTAACACTTTCATGACACCTTTAATCCTGTAGGTAAGCAGGTGGTGCAAGTCGTCATTGATTGAGTTTCTCATTGTGCCATGATCCCATGTTTTGGTCCCTCTCTGTCCCACCCTTGCATTGAAGCTACAAAACCATCCCTTTATGATTTCTTACTCAGGGAATTAGAACTGAGGGAAGAAGCAGCAAGAAGCCAGACGCTCTGCACTGATTAGGTGAGGATGAAGGAGGAGAGTGAAAGAGCCAGCTTAAACCTACATATTAAAAACACTAAGATCATGGCATCTAGCCCCATTACTCCATGGTAAATAGAAGGAAAAAGGTAGAAGTACTAACAGATTTCCTCTTCTTGGGCTGTACAATCACTGCAATGGTGATTGCAACCATGAGATCAAAAGACGGTTGCTTCTTGACAGGAAAGCTATAACAAACCTAGACAGTGTGTTGAAAGCAGAGACGTTACTCTGCCAACAAAGGTCTGTATAGTCAAGGCTATTGTCTTCCAAGTGGTCATGTACGGCTGTGAGAGCTGCACCACAAAGAAGGCAGAGTGCCAAAGAATTGTTGCCTTTGAGTTGTGGTGCTGGTGAACACTCCTGAAAGTCCTTTGAACAGCAAAGAATTCAAACTAGTAAATCTTAAGGGAGAACAACCTTGAATACTTGTTAGAAGGATTGATACTGACGCTGAAGGTCCACTATATTGGTCATGTCATAGAAACAGCTGATTCTCGGTAAGTTCCTGATGCTGGTCAAGATTAAGGGCAGAAGGAGAAGAGGACAACAGAGAATAAAGATGACTAGATCGCATCACCCATGCAATAGACAGGAACTTGAGCAAACTTCAGGAAATGGTGAGGGACAGGGAGGTCTGGCGTGCTGAAGTCCATGGGGTTGCATTGAGATAAAGCTGTTCCAGGGAGAGTAGAAGAGGAAAAGATTCGTGAGAACAATTGAAGGGCCAAGCTCTCCCCTAGAGACAGAGGAAGTGGGTAGAAGCTAGCCACCTGGGTTAGTGCTTTCTTGAAAGGTGTGCCTTTTGGACACCTTGTAGAGTCGACTTCTCACACGGCCCTGATCTGTACGTCAGCAGGCACCAGCCTGTGTCCCAAGGGCCTGATCTCCTCCTGGGTACCAGGTTCTCAGTTGGTGTGAGATGCTCAGCCCTGTTGGCAGACACTCACACTGACCGCATGTCACTCCATGGCCACAAGCCCCAGGGATCTTCCTCCTTGACCACAGCAAAGGACTTGGACTGGAGTTAGCCTTGGTGTTTTCCATGGAAGGAAATGTGGGAACAGGTCATGTCTGTCTTTCTTTTTTTGTTGTTGTTGTTGTTGTTTCTTTTGTTGGCCAGCCAACACAGCTTGCAGGATTTTAGTTCCCCAACTAAGGATAGAATCCATGCCCTCAGAGTGAAAGCGTAGAATCCTAACCACTGCAGGACTACCAGAGAGTTCCCATTAGGTCATTTATGGAGCCTGGTGGGTGCCCCAGAAGCCTGACTTTGGCTGCTGAGAGCCAGGCTTCTATGGGCCAGGCTTTGATGAAGTCACCAAACATTCCTTTCTCCCTGACCTCTGGGAGACCTGTGACCGTGGCCCATATCATAGAAACTTCTAGAGGTAGAGAGAACTGAAGGTTGACATACCCCCTCTCCACTTATATTCCTTTCCTGGCTACCCAATGCTTTCCAATAAATTCATCTGCCCTCAATCCATCTACAGAAAGCATGCTGTCCTCCTTCCCAGAAACCTTCCCTGAAGAAGAAGAGGTTGAAATCATGTCCTCTGCTTCTTCCTAACCTGTGAAGGCTTTTCTGTACACTAGGTGACAAGCTTCTGCCAGACAGCTATGGGTTTTCTTCCTTTTTTTATTTTTTTTTTCTTCATTAAAACACATACTCTCCTTCACATCCAGGATGCTTTGAGCATAGTCCTCACCTCACTCTGTTCTGAAGGTTCTGTCCGTCAGAGTCTAAGAGAGAAGTAAAAAAAAAAAAAAAAAGGCGGGGGGGGTGGACAGAAAGAGAGTTGTGTGGGGAAGTTGGGAAGTTTAGCAGTAGTGGTCTGCAAGAAGCAGGCTGGGTCCTAGAAAATCTTGCTGTGTGGTCATTTGTTGATGTTTGGGAGTCATCTGGGAGCCAAGTTATCACCTGCATACCCTCTACTGTCCTTGAGGTGAGCCCTCTCTAGGGACTCCTGATCTAAAGTACACATTAATGTACTAAATTGGCCACCAGAAATACATGAGGCTTAAATAACAGGAAATTGTTTTCTCCCAGTTCTGGAAGCTAGAAATCCAGGATCAGGGTGTTGACAGTGTGGTGTCTCTGGAGATCTCTTTCCTTTATGAGAAGGCATCTGCATTCTTGTGTCCTCCTGTCCCATTATGGCCATGCATCTTTGATGTCTTGTGTGTCCTAATTTCTTCTTTATTTTCTGGCCATGCTGCTTTTCTTCTGAGTCTTAGTTTCGAGATGAGGGGTTGAACTTGGGCCCTTGGCATTGAAAGTTATGAGCCCTAACCACTGGCTTTCCAGGGAATTTCCCTCTTTCTTTTTATATAGAGAACCATCAGCTTGGACTAGGGCCCTCCCTAGTGACTTTGTTTTAACTTAATCACTTCATTAAAGGTATAATCTACAAATATGGTCATATTCCAAAGTGTTGGGGGATAGAAATTCGACAGATTTATTAAAATGAATTAATTTATTTGATGGTACCTGGTGTTAGTTGTGGTATTTGGGGTCTTTGGTCTTCCTGTCAGCACATGGGATCTAGTTCCCTGACCACAGACAGAAGCCCATCCACCTGCACTGGGAGTGGAGGGTTTTAGCCACTGGACTTTTGGGAAAGTCCCACCAACACATGGACTTTTCAGGACATAATGAACCCTTTCCTAGGGTTGATGGTAGGATGATTTGCCTGGCTACACATTTGCACCATACGGGCTCCTTAGAAATATCTGAGATCTTTAATAACGTTGACTCCCTCATCCCATTCCTGGAGATACTGAGTCTGTGGGTATGGAGTAAGATCGGGAATCAATCAGAACATCAGTACTTTTCAAAAGCTCTCTAGTACTCACTGTTTAATATGGACACCTTAAGCAGCCAGGGAAACACTTGGAGCTTGTTGGAAACTCACTCTCAGGCCCCATCCACAACTGTTGGATGAGAATGTGTTTTTACACAAGACACATAGGCAATTCCTTAGATTCACTGACGGTTAAAAAGCACAGCCCAGGAGATTTGAAAGTGTGGCCCATACTGAGATGTTTGCATCCATATCTCTGAGCTTTGATTATGCCCTAATTTCCTTCAATATGAAGGACATCCAGAAGCCCCAAAAGAGGGTGTGGAGCTCCTAGGATCTCTGAAGGGTGGTGGGGAGGATGAAGCTCCCAGCTCAAGCTACAGCATCTCTTTGTTTTATTGAATTACCAATAACCTGCCCCTCCCAAGGTAGGTACTCAGTGTGTCAGATGAAGAAAAAGATGAATTCCTGACCCTCAAACCTTAGGGTCTCCTGAAGGAGTAGATTCTTGGGTATTTTAAGCATATTCTTATTGTTGCTTGGACTCCCATTGTGCCTCAGCTGGTAAAGAATCTGACTGCAATGTGGGAGACCTGGGTTTGATCCCTGGTTTGGGAAGATCCCCTGGAGACAGGAAAGGCTACCCACACCAGTATTCTAGCTTGGAGGATTCCATGGACTGCATATAGTCCACTAGGTCATAAACGGTTGGACACAACTGAGCACCTCTCACTTTCACTGTTGCGATTTAGTTGCTAAGTTGTGTGCCTGAGTCTTTTGTGACCCCATAGACTGTAGCCTGCCAGGCTCCTCTGTCCATGGGATTTCTCAGGCAAGAATACTGGAGTGGTTGCCATTTCTTCCTCCAGGAGATCTTTCCGACCCAGAGACTGAACCCAGGTCTCCTGCATTAAGAGGTGGATTCTTTACTGCTGAGCCACAAGAGATTAATCTTTCCCAAAGTACTGGATGACTTTACACCCTGGGATTAACTTCACTTCAGAATCAATTGAGGCAAACATTGAATTTTCAGATTCCCAGGCCCTCTCCTAGGGCAATTTGAATTTCTTAGGTGTGATATGCAGCCCTGGAATCTCTATGTTTAATAATGTCCCAGGTGATTCTGTGATTTGAGCAATCTTTAGAAGCATATGAAAGTGAAAGTGTTAGTTGTCCAGTTGTGTTTGACACTTTGCAAAACCATGGACAGTAGCTCGCCAGGCTCCTCTGTCCATGGAATTCTCCAGGCAAGCATACTTGAGTGGAGAGCCATTTCTTTCTTCAGGAGATCTTCCTGAAACAGGGATTAAACCCTGGTCTCCTGTACTGCAGGCAGATTTTTCGCTCTGTGAGCCATCAGGGAAGCCTAGAAGCATACATCGGTAGCCAAAATGTTTCTTCCTTTCCCCTAAGTTTTTGCAAACATTTTAAAATTGACACCGAAAATGTTTCTGTTGTTAGTGTACACACTGCAAAGGACGTACACTTTGGCATACAATCAAAATAAACCCTTTAAGTAAATCAAACTAGGAATTCCCTGGCAAGCCAGCAGTTAGTGCTTAATGTTTTCACTCTGGTGAACTGGGTTCAGTCCCTGGTCAGGAAACTAAGCTTCCGCAGGAAGTCTCATGATGTGCCCATTATTAAATAAAACTTAATATCATGCTTTCAAATATATCCAGAAGAATGTAAAGAGCATAGAGTTTTAAAAAATATTCAGTTTTATTCACTTATTTGGCTTCTTCGGGTCTTAGTCATGGCATGCAGAATCTTTTGTCCATGCTACTGCCCTCTGGCATGTGGGATCTTACCCACCACGTATTAAATCCACATTCCCTGCATTGGAAGGCAGATTCTCAACCACTGGACCTCCAGGAAGTCCCTAGCCTTGGGTTCTGATAGTCACCAACACTGGAGAAGGATATGGCAACCCACTCCAGCATATTTCCGTGGTGAATTCAATAGGTAGAGGAGCCTGGCTGGCTACAGTCCATGGGGTCGCAAAAAGTCAGACACAACTGAGCAACTAGGCACAGCACCGACCATCGTGCTTCTTAAAAGAGTATAAAACGAGCTCTTTCTAATGGTTAGTTTTTATTTGTTGCTTTTTTTTTCCCTGTTTCATTGAGATGTAAGGGACATATATTCTGTAAATTTAAGGTGAACACATTTTGATTTGATATGAATGGTATTTTTGATGTTATATCTGTTCACAGCACTTGAGATCATGTTCATTAGTGAACATCAGTTTTGTTCTAATTCAGTAAATCTGTTACATTATAATGAATAGAAATACACATATTTACTCTCTGAAACCCCCCCCCCCCCCGCCACTAATCTGTGTGCACAGGGCTGTAAAGGCAGTCTGATGCAAAGCTTGAGATACAATCTAGGTGCTGCAAAGGAGGACAGAGAAGAGGGTGAGTAAGGGGGGAAGGGAGCAGGAGGGGACCATGATACCTGTGACCTGATTTCTCTGACATGGTTTAAGAAACCATGAGCTCCTGCCTAGAAAAAGCTCCTGGGGTTCAGCATGTAAATCCACACTGAGGACCTTGGAAAACCAGCAGGTGCTGAGTTTTCAAGTGCAGATCACTTGGGAGTAAGCTTGCTTCCTGCCTCCTCATCCTACCTCCCCCCAAACCCACTCCCTTGCCCTTGGAAGAGGACAGGGTTTCGATGTTTACAGCTGGAGAATTATTTGCCATTGGATGAGAACTATTGGCTTTTTAGGTTCCTGACATCAGCCCATACCCTGTTCGAATAGCTGTGTGGACCACCTTCCCCTACTCTTAAGCTATTGAACCCCAAATAATTAAAGATTCAGATAAATTGGAGATAAGGTGGTGGGCTTCTGGATGCCAGAGATGCAAGTGGGGACTCTCACCACACTGAGACCTGGAAAATAGCCCCTGGGAGGAGCCTTGAATCCCCACCCACATTCTTTCCTCTCTCTAATATTTTGCTTTGCTAGAAATGTTTCTAGTTGAAAGATCCTACGGGAAATACTGGTTCAGAAACCTGATTGGAGCCTGGTTTCGGTACTATGGATTGGACTAGAATGGGCTTTAAAAGGCTTGGAATCTCCTGATGCAGCCTCACTGAGAAAAGCCTTTTGGAGAGCCAGGTAGGAGTTCCACAGACACTGGACACAGGAAGCGCTGCTGCTATTCCCAGATAAATCTTTCTGGGATGTGGAGACAAAGACACTCCAGCTTCACCCTCCACTTGGTCCCAGAGTAGGAAGTGTTTAGCTGCACTGAGTCAACTGAACTTCAGGAGCTGGGGAACCATAGGGTTTGGAATGCTTCCTTTTGTCCTCTGCAGCCATGAGTCTGCAAAATTTCTCTGTGAAGGGCTAGAGAGTAACCAGGCATTAATGGCCATGAGGTCTCTCCCATTAGCAGGGTGAAATAGCCTCAGGCAGTGGCAAATGATAATGGCTGTGTTCCAATAAAACTTTCTTTGTGACACTGAAATTTAGGTATCATATAATTTTCATGTCACAAAATTTTCCTTTGTTTTTCTCCAAACTGAAAAAATTTTCAAACTGGTGACATGCTTCGTAAATCATGCTTGGAGGCACTGGAACAGGAGGGTCTTTCCATGTTCCAAGTGCTGGCTACAGTGTTTGAACCTGAAGGAAAATATAGACCACCGAACCAAGAATCATCAGTCATTCAAAAAGCCAGAGCAATTGTGAGGGTTGCCTCCTGAAACAGAGGCCATTATCTGAAGTTCAGTTCAGCTGGGACTGAGAGAGACAGCATCCATCATTGTGAGGAACACTGACTCCCAAGTGCCACCCAGAAAAACCGCAAAGAAGATTGAGTACGAACACAAAATATTCCAAACATGTTGCAGCCAGGGACCTGGCTAAAAAATTATGTTCAACCCACCTCCAGAAATTCAAGAAAGCCCTATTGAGGTTCAGCCAGCTGTACATAAAGACCCTGCCTGGCTTTTGTTGTTCAGTTGCTCAGTCGTGTCTGACTCCCTGTGACCCTAGGAACTTCAGTATGCCAGGCTTCCCTGTCCATCACCATCTCCTGAAGCTTGCTCAAGCTCATTCCATTGGGTTGCTGATGCCATCCAACCATCTCATCCTCTGTCATGCCTTCTGCTCCTGCCTTCAATATTTCCCAGGATCAAGTGTTTTTTGTTGTTGTTGTTGTTGTTGTTGTTTGTTTGTTTGTTTGTTTGTTTGTTTTTTCTCCAATGCATTGACTGTTCCTATCAGGAGGCCAAAGTATTGGAGCTTCAGCATCAGTTTTTCCACTGAATATTCAGTGTTAACTTCCGTTAGAATTGACTGGTTGGATCTCTTTGCAGTCCAAGGGACTCTCAAGAGTCTTCTCCATTCTCCCGCACCACAGTTTAAAAAGATCAGTTTTTCAGCACTCAGCCTTCTTTATGGTGGAGCTCCTCCATCTGTATCTGGCTACTGGCAAAACCATAGCTTTTACTTTTTGGACAAATGTTGGCAAATAAATGTCTCTTTCCTTTAATACACTGTCTAGGTTTCTCACAACTCTTCTTCCAAGGAGTGAGCATCTTTTAATTTCACTGCATCAGTAACCATCTACATTTATTTTGGAGCCCAAGAAAATAAAGTCCAGCTTTACTGTAACTGAGATTGTACTTGTTTCATCTCTCTACTATCAAGTAGCTTTGAAATATCCATGTTCCTTACTGGACACTCTCTGCCCCCCAAAGTAACCACTTCTCTGACCCCAGGGATTCAGGGACCAGGGATTCATTTTTCTTTGTTTCAAATTGAAATAAATAAAATCACACAATAGACTTTCTATTCCCCTTGTCTTGGTTTTCCTTTAAATAAGTGAGATGCATTCTTATTGTATGTAGGTGTAGAATATTCTTTTTCATTGCTGGATAGAATTCCCTCAGATGAATGGGCATAGTCTTATATGTCCATTTTACTACGCCTGAAATGTGTGGCTCTTATTTTGCCTTTTTGAACAACCTGCCTATGATCCTGTTTGTGTCTTTCATTATAATTTCTCTAGGATGTATATATCTATATGTCTAGACATGAGATTTTCTGATAATGCATGTGGTAGTGGTTTAGTTGCTAAGTGGTATTTAACTGTTACAGCCCCATAGATTCTAGCCAACCAGGCTCCACTGTCCATAGGATTTCTAGGCAAGACTACAACAACGGGTTGGCATTTTCTTCTCCAGAGGATTTTCCTGACCCAGAGTCCAAAGCAAGGTCTCCTCCATTGCAGACAGATGTTACTGACTGAGCCATTCTAACATGCAGGTACAGTCAAATGCTTTTTTCAAAATGATGGAAGCAATGTGTATTTCCACTGACAGTACTGGCATTTCCATTTCTACTAAACACTTGGCACTGTCAGTCTATTTCATCATATAACTGAGCAGGACCCTGCAGGACTTTCCCAGGGACAGAACACCCCTCGCCCACCCCCCACCAATGTACCCTGTCTCTTATTTGTAGAAAAACGTTAGGTCCTAGACCTTCCATGAGTTTCAAAGAACAGATTTAATTAGAAGTGAAAAACTGAAGAAACAAGAATAACATCAAGCAAGACAAACAATAATTTGTTGTTGGGCAGTTGTGCTCACTCTTTGTGATCCTATGGACTGCAGCACACCGGCCTTCTCTGTCCTTCACCATCTCCTGGAGCTTGCTCAAGCTCAAGTCCGTTGAGTCTGTGATGCCACACAACAATCTCACTCTCTGTCATCCCCTCCTCCTCCTTCCTTCAAATTTTTCAGCATTAGGGTGTATTCTAATGAGTCAGCTCTCTTCATAAGGTGGTCAAAGTATTGGAGCTTCAATTTCAGTATCATTCCTTACAGTGAATATTCAGTGTTGATTTCCTGTAGGACTGACTGGCTTGATCTTGCTGCCAGTCCAACACTCAAGAATATTCACCAACACCACAGTTCAAAAGCATCAGTTCCTTGGTGCTCATCCATCTTTATGCTCCAACTCTCACATCCATACATGACTAGTGGGAGAACAATAGCCTGGACTACACGGACCTTTGCTGGTAAAGTAATGTCTCGGCTTTTTCATATGCTTTCTAGATTTGTCACAGCTTTTCTTCCAAGGAGCAAGCATCTTTTAATTTTGTGGCTGCAGTCACCATCTGCAGTGATTTTGGAGCTCAAGAAAATAATGTCTGTCACTGTTTCCCTTGTTTCTTCATCTATTTTCCATGAAGTGATGATACTTTTGACTGTGTGAACCACAACAAACTCTGGAAAATTCTTAAAGAAATGGGAATACCAGACCATCTGACCTGCCTCCTGAGAAATCTGTATGCAGGTCAAGAAGCTACAGTTAGAACTGGACATGGAACAAGTGACTGGTTCCAAATAGGGAAAGGAGTACGTCAGGATTATATACTGTTGGCCTGATTATTTAACTTAATTGCAGAGTACATCATAAAAAAACACTGGGCTGGATGAAGCATAATCTGGAATCAAGATTGCTGGGAGAAATAGCGACAACCTCAGATATGCAGATGATGCTACTCTAATGGCAGAAAATAAAGAGCCTCTTGATGATGGCGAAAAAGGAGATTGAAACAAATTGGCTTAAAACTCAACTTTCAAAAAATGAAGATCACAACATCTGGTCCCATTACTTTATGGTGAAGAAATGGTTAAAAAGTGAAAATAAGAGCAGATTTTATTTTCTTGGACTCCAAAATCACTGTGGATGGTGAATATGGCCACAAAATTAAAGGAAGCTAGCTCCTTGGAAGAAAAGCTATGGCAAATATAGACAGCATTAATATATATATATATATAATATATAAATAAATAAATATATAAATAATAAATATAAATATTTATATATAATAAATATATAAATATATATATATATATATATAAAAGCTATATAAAAATATATATATAAAAGCTAAGGCATCACTCTGCTGACCAAAGTTCTTATAGTCAAAGCTATGGTAGCTCAGACAGTAAGGAATTCACTTGCAATGTGGGAGAACAGGGTTCGATCATGGGGAGGACATCCCTGTAGTCCAGTGGAAATACTCAGTGCTCCCAAATTAGAGCGTCCAAGTTCATTCCCTAGTTGAGGTATTAGATCCCACATACTGCAACTAAAAATACCGCACGTGACAATTAAAATTCCTGCTCTCACATGCTACAGTGAAGACTGAAGGGCACTTGTGCTGGAACTAAAAGCAATCGCAACCAAGTAAATTAATAAATTTTTGAAAGAAAGAAAGAAAAAGATATGAGAATTCCCTGTTGGTTCAGCAGTTAGGACTTGATGCTTTCACTGTCAATAGAATTCCCTGTTGGTTCAGCAGTTAGGACTTGATGCTCTCACTGTCAATGGCATGGGTTCAACACCTGGTTGTGGAACTAAGATCCCACAGGTTCTGTTGCATGACCAAACAACAACAACAACAACAACAACAACAACAACAACAACAACAACCCAGAAAGATAACTGAGGCGTACAGAACTCCCAAAGTTTGAAAACGAAGCAATATAACTGCAAACAGGCTGAGGATAAAGTAAGGATTGCAAGGAACTCAAAGTGCAAAAGTGTCACAACTGTAATTCACAAGCCTCTTTAATGTTGCGGTTTAGGCTCCTCCTTATCCTGCTTCTGAACCTAAATAACCTATTGCTCCAAAGAGAAATTGTTTTGGGAAAAACTTCATTTGAACTGAATGATAGTGAAAATAGCAAATTTCTGAAACAGAGCTAAAGCCGTTTCATGTGTTAATGTGCATTACATTTGAAAAGAAGAAAGATTGGCAAAACAATGACCTAAGTCAGTGCTATTCATAGACATTTCTGTAGCAACAGAAAATTTTTAAGTAATTGTTATATGTATTCCTTAATAAGGACGATCAGCTTTTCACATATATAAAGGCAAATTTTTTCTCTTTTATGAGGCGACCTGTTTATATCCTTTATCTGAATTTTAAGATGAAGTGTTCATGTGGTAGGATTTTTTTTTTTTTTTTTGGCCTTGCTTTGAGGATTAAGGAATCTTAGATCTTCAACCAGGGATTGAATCTCTGCCCCCTGCAGTGGAAGCACAAATCCCTAACAACCAGATCACTAAGGAATTATCAATGAAAAGGTTTTCTATGTCCTTGTCTAATATGCCACTTTGGAAATGTTAAAATGTAGCTAGTGTGACTGAGGTATTAAATCTTTGTGTCTGTTCAGCCACTTTAGTCTGTCCAACTCTTTGCGATGCTATTAGTGCAGTGCACCAGGCTCCTCTGCCCATGGGATTCTCCAGGCAATAATACTGGAGTGGGTTGCCATTCCAATTTCCAGGGGATCTTCCTGACCAGAAGTTGAACCCACATCTTTTACATCTCCTGCACTGGCAGGAAGGTTATTTACCACAGCACCAACTGGAAAACCTATTAAATCTTTACTTTACTTTAATTAATTTAAAATTAAAAGATATGGCTAGAAGAACCAGATCTTCCTTATAAATGAGTTTCAATTAACTTGTATACTCAATAATTTGTGTGTCTCTTAGATATTGTACTCAAGATGAGATTCCATGCCCCTCCCTAGGTGTAGGCTTGGTTTAGAGACTTGATTCCAAAGAACAGAATATGTCAGCAGGAAGGAGACAATTTTGTGGCAGAGGAACTAGTGGTAAGTCATATTGATAGTATGAATCCTTGATGGGAATTGATGAGAAAGATATTTTGCCTTGGACCTATAGTTCTAAAATTATATAAACCCCAGGGCAATCAGGAAACATACCGAACCCATATAGACAGTCATTCTGCAAAAGAAACCTGTACCTGAAGGACTCCTGAAAATTGCCAAAAGTCATGAAAAACAAGGGAAGTTTAAGACACTGCTATAGACCAGGGTAAGCTAAGGGAGGTATCTGTAGCTTTTTGCTATATATTGTCATGCAGTTCAGTATCCTGTATGGGAATATGAAACTGGGAAAGAACATTTGTGGAAAAACTGGTAAAGTTTGAATAAAACCTGGAATTTAGTTAAAGGTACCCTACTGAAAGATGCTGAAATAATTGTGAGGCATAAAGGAGGTCATTTCACATATACACATTTTAGACATTGCAAGTATTTTCTCTACATAACACCAACTTCATTTTGACTTCACTGAGATGCACTCAACTGAATGGAAATCTTCAAATGCAAAGGATCAATAATATTTAGACTGTGTCATCTGACTATAAAGCAATAATGAGAAATTGACAAAGAAACATATTTTAAAATGTCATTCATTTGGAAAATATCAATAACTATATTAATACATAACATATATCTCCATGGAATTTTCATGCAAGACTACTGGAGCAGATTGCCATTATTTTCTCCAGGACATTTGCCTGACCAGGGATCCAACCCAGGCCTCTTGTGTCTCCTGCATTGGCTGGAAAGTGATTTACCAGTTGAGTGACCAGGGAAGTACATACAATATATAGTCTTGTCTTTAGAAGAGAATATTAGGATATATTTGGAAGTGAATGATAATGAACATTCTATTCAGCAAAAATTGTTGGACACAGTTAAATTTGTACGGAGAAACAATGCAAACTGTAACAGACTTTATTTTCTTGGGGTCTAAAATGACTGTGGATGTGAATGTAGCCATGAGCTTAAAAGAAATGTGGCCCTTGGAAGAAAAGCTATGACAAACCTAGACAGCATATTAAAAAGCAGAGACATTTCTTTGATGACAAAGTCCATCTAGTCACAGCTATGTTTCTTCCAGCAGTCACGTATGGATGTGGCAGCTGGACCATAAAGAAGGTTGAGTGCTGAAGATTTGATGCTTTTGTACTGTGGTTTTGGAGAAGACTCTTGAGAGTCCCTTGGAGAGCAAGATCCAACCAGTCAATCCTAAGGGAAATCAACTCTGAATATTCACTGGAAGGACTGATGCTGAATCTGATGATCCAGTAGTTTGGCCACTTGAAAAGCCAAGTCATTGGAAAAGACTCGATGCTGGGAAAGACTGAAGGCAGGAGAAGAAGTGGGCAGCAAAGGATGAGATGGCTGGATAGTATAACCAACTCAATGGACATGAGTTTGAGCATACTCTAGGAGACAGTGAAGGACAGGGAAGCCTGGTGCGCTGCATGCAATCCATGGGTTTGCAAAGAGTCCAACATGACTGAGACTGAACACAACAACAACTTAAGGTAAATTTATACCATTACATATAAGAGAAATGAGAGTTACAAATAATTATCTCAAAACGTTGTAAAGATGAGCAACAGAACAAACTTATAGTGATAAGGAGGAATGAAATTAGTAAAGAATGAAAAATAAATATAATAAATAAGAAAATAGTGTAACAAAACCAAAACTTTGTTCTCCCATATGACTATTAGGAGACTTCCAGCAGAACAGGGTGTTACAACCTCACCAGTGCCGTGACAGGCTCAGAGAGGTGCACTAGGCCAAAAATAATCCCTGAGTCATGATTCCGGGGCTTCCTGGGATGGTAACTCTGGCCAATCAGATAGATGGTAACTCTGGCCAATCAGAGAGATGGTAACTCTGGCCAATCAGAGAGATGATAACTCTGGCCAATCAGAGGGGTGACTGGCCAATCAGTAAATACCAGGAAACCCCTGCAGCCAATCAACCCTTGCCAACTCCCTGTCTTTTTGCTAAACTTATAAATACTGCTGTAAATCTGGGCTGGGGGCTCTCATCAAGACTCCACTGCACTGGATGAGACAGGAGCCCTGGCTCGAGCTGGCAATGAAACCCCTTCATGCTTTTGCATTGCTGTGGCCATCTTATTCTCTCTTTGGGGACTCAGACTCTGGGCATAACAAGGGCACTTAAAAAAGACTCTGTAAAGGGCCAAAAAAGAAATATTTTAGGCTTTGCGAATATGATCATTGGCGATTAATCAACTTTTCAGCCATAGACAATAGCCAAAGAAACTGACAAGTCCCTGTTCCAACTTTAAGGACACCAAAATTGAATTTCACACAATTTTCATGTAAGCAAATCATATTATTTTCTGTTTTCCTCAGTCATTAAAAGTGTAGGGCTCTAAAATAAAAATTAAAAACAAAATAAGAAGTAAAGCTCATTCTCAGCTTTCTATAGATGGTGCAAAAACAGGGGCAGGCTGCCCTGCATTGATCAAAATGTTATTCCAAGAGGAGGGGGCTTAAAGATCCAGGTGTATGGTCAAATTCCTTAAGCAAAGATCTCACTTAGGGCAGGTCACCCCTGAGGGCTGTGAGTGCTGGACACCATCACTGGATTTTCCTGAAAGACTTGGAGGCCGTTCTCAGCCCTGTGCCCTGGCGACTGTGCCATCTATTTTTTCTTCGGTTTGGTGAGCTGAGCAATCTTGACCCAAGACCCTTGAGATTCAGATTGAGCCTGACCACGCCCACAGTGGGTGTTTCTATGAGAGGGGTGGTGGTGGTGGTCCTTCGCCAGTGCATGCGCCCAACTAGGCCTCGCGGCCAATCAGATTGGGGTGGGAAGAGCCAGCTCAGGGAAATGGCCTGTTAGGCCCATGGCCCCCAGCCCCCGCCCAGGTCTCCTGTGGAACCTGATATATTTAAACACACACACACACAAATCTTCATGGCGGATTTGTGACTTGGCCCAACCCGGTTCTGCATCCAGGCACAATCAGCAGTCGGGCGCAGCAAAAAAAAAAAAAAAAAAAAAAAAAAAAAATCGATCTAGTGGCCTCTGCACTGCCGCCACCGCACTTTGGTCGTTTTCCTGTTTCCTCTGCCTCTCCTTGGACTCCAGGGCTGCCCCGTCCTTGGCGGCCGTGAGATTCAGGCCTTTGGTTCTGGAAGTTGGCAGATGAAGTATTTGTTTGTTTGTTTGTTACTGAGAGAACTGAGGTGGGAGGAAAAAGCTCAGGGAAGAAGAGTTCAATCACTTGCTCTGGTTGAGTGTGAGACACCTGGTCAGCATCCTTAGGGTGGGACCAGGTAGGGCCTGGGGGGATAGAAAGTTCCCGGAACAGGTGACTCACCCTGAACTTTCCCTCTGCTCGCCCCCAGGATGCGACCTTTTCCTGCCTGTGATGTCTCAAGCTTTCAGATTTTCAGTGTGCCCCTGAGGTAATGCGACAGAAATCTTTACAATAAGAAACAAAGTAGTCTTTCTTGCCTTATGTTTTTCTCCTTTCATTAGTGGGCTGACACATTGCTGTTGAGAGAGTTTTCTTGATTGGGGATTAGCTGAGGCTGATTGTGGGTGGTGAGTTCAGTGCCATCATGGTTTCAGGTTTGCAGCTCACTGAGTTGCAACCTTAAAAACACCCAGAGTGCCTTTCTTTCTCCTGCACTCTTGAAAGACAAAAAGGAAGAACACCATGGGTTCTAAGCTGTGTGGATCTGACTCCTACCACTTGATGAGGCTAAAATGGTCAATGCCCATATCCTAAGGTTTTAGCTACAAAAGCAAAGCAATGTAGTTGTGGGAGTTTCCTGATGATCTGGTGATTAGTATTGTGGGCTTTCACTGCAGTGGGCTGGATTCAATCTCTGTTCAGGGAACCGGGACCCCACAAGCCAAGCAGCATGGCCAAATGAATAAATGAATAAAGTGGTTCATTCAGAGAAAATGTGTTGTGATTTAACATGTTTACATGGGATTACTTGCTCATTTCTGTACCCTAAAGGGCTTTATTTCATTAAGTAAGTGAACTCCATTGGATGGGGGCGGGGTACCATCTCAGTTCATTTCATGCCAGTAAACAAGATCATAGGTAGCTTTATGTCCAGCAACTTGTGCCTACAAATGTGTTGTATAGTAATCTACTGCTGGTACAGCTTTGAACTTCACAGCATGTTTAGTTTTGGTCACAACATGTGGCTTCATAGGATATTAGTTCCCCAACCAGGGATTGAACACAGGATCCTGGCAGTGAGAGGGCTGAGTCCTAACCAAACCACTGGACTGCCAGGCAACTCCTGTTTTTCGGTGCTTTTTCGGTGTTTTATTTTTTTCTATATTAATAGGAGAACTCTTCTGTGTGTAAGTATGATGTGAATGATATAATAACTTGAAACATGTGTTTTACATATTATCTCAAAACTCAATAGTTTGAAAGAACTTACACTTGTTATCTCTTGGCCTAAAATTCAGTTGGGTAGTTTAGCCTCAGAGTCTCTCCTGAGGTTGTAGTCAAGCTTTTATCTGGCTTGGCAACCTCTGAAGACTTGGCTTGTTGAATCTAAGCTCTCTCACATAGGTACTCATGAAGCCTCAGTTCCTCCTTCTGTGGGCCTCTCCAAGGGGCTGCTCTTGTGGAGGCTGCTTTCTTTTCCCAGAATGAGTGATTCAGGAAAGAACTTGCACCCAGGATAAAGTGCAGAGTGTTTTTTCAGATGTTACACATCTTCACTTCTGTATTTGGTTAGTCTCACAAGTCAACCCTGTGATAGATTGAGAGAGAACTACACAGGGGTGGGAATATCAGAAGATGCGATTCATTTGAAGTCTGGTTACCATACCCATTAATCTACCATGCCAGCCTTTCTTCATATGATCTCAGTTCCCTTACTCTGAGCAAATTATTTGGCTTGTGTACACTTCTTGTGTGCTGCTGCTGCTAAGTCGCTTCAGTTGTGTCCCACTCTGTGCAATCCCATGGACAGCCGCCCACCAGGCTCCCCCATTCCTGGGATTCTCCAGGCAAGAACACTGCAGTGGGTTGCCCTTTCCTTCTCCAATGCATGAGAGTGAAAAGTAAAATTGAAGTCGCTTAGTCCTGTCCCACTCTTCGAAACCTCATGGACTGAGGCCCTCCAGGCTCCTCCATCCATGGGGTTTTCAGGCAAGAGTACTGGTGTGGGTTTCCATTGCCTTCTCCATCTTGTGTGTTCTCTGGCTTGATCTACTCAATTCTTGATCTACTCAATTCTTGTTTATTCAGTGATATGCCAGTAAGTCTCTTCTTTTTCCTGGATTAAGTTTTCTGTTTCTCTGGATGGTACTCATCAGCAAACAGACTGACTATAATGTGGCCTGTCGTTAAAAATCCATCTTTTGGTGACACATCCTGCTTTTGCTGCTTTTATTTCATATTTGCTTATTATAGACTTCTGCAGAGTTGTTTATAGACTTTGTTATCTGGAGTTCTCTCACTTTCCTTTAAAGCCACTCTTGTCAAGGCCACAAGTGAATTTCAAATGTTTAACTCAGTGGTCAATTTTTAGTTGTTATTTTATTTAATTTATTGGCAGCTTTTATGAGAGTAGTTCATTTCCTCTTCCCTGAAAAAAATGTTTCCCTTGGATTACAGAGTGCTTCTCTTTCCTGCTTCTCTTCCACCTACAGTTCTCCCACATACAATGTGTGAACTTTGTGTGTGGCTTTATTCAGATGTCATATTTTCATTTTAAATATTTATTTATTTAGCTATGTGGCATGTGGGATCTTAGTTCCCAGCCCAGGGATGGAACCTGTGGAGAGTCAAACACTGAATATCCAGGGAAGTCCCCTAGTTTGTGTATTTTCAAGATTCATCCATTTCATGTCTGTCTAGCAGTGAATTTTTTTATAGCTTAATATAGTATATGAATATGATAAATGGCTTCCATGTAGTCCATTGTGAGCATATATCACAGTTTATTTATTCATTCATCAATTAATGGATAATACTTGGATGGTGTACGCTTTGTGGCTATTGTGAGTAATGTTGCTGTGAACACTGATTTTGCATGGACTGAACATTTTCAGTTTTTATGGATATATAGAAAAGAGTGAAATTGCTGGATCATATGGCTACTCTATATTAAATTTTTGAGGTACTGACAAATCACTTTTCCAAAGTGGTTGTACCATTTTACAGCAATTACATCAACAATATCTAAAGATTCCTTTTCTCCACATCCTCTGCAGCACTTGTTATTATTCCTCTTTTTGATTATAGCCAACCTAATGGCTGTGAAGTAGTATCTCAGTGAGACTGATGTACATTTTGCTAGGGGCTTGCCTGGTGTCTCAGAAGGTAAAGTGTCTGCCTTCAGTGTGGGAGACCTGGGTTCAATTCCTGGGTCAGGAAGGTCCCCTTGAGAAGGAAATGGCAATCCACTCCAGCACTCTTGCCTGGAAAATCCCATGGATGGAGGAGCTGGATAGGCTACAGTCCATGGGGTCACAAAGAGTTGGAAATGTCTATTTAAATTATTTTCCTGGTTGTTAAATTTTTTTTAATTGTTTTAAAAAAACATCTAACAAATTTTTACCATTTTAACCATTTTTGCATGCTAAGTATTTCACACACTTTCATCAGCCTTTTGGAGAAAGAAATGGCAACCCACTCCAGTATTCATTCCTGGAGAATCTCATGGACAAAGGAGCTTGGTGACCTACAGTCCATGGGGACACAAAGAGTCGGACATGACTGAGTGACTAATACACACATACACATACACATAGTCACAGTGTTGTTTTGTTGCTGTTGTCATTGTTTTAGCTCTGCTATGCAGCTTGAATGACAGTTCCCTGATCGAGGATCATACCCAGGCCCCTGATTGGAAACCAAGGAGTCCTAACGCCTGAACTACCAGGGAATTCCTTATCCCATTGTTATGATCTCTACATTTTTTCATCTTGCAAAATTGAAACTCTGTACACATCACCTGTCCCATTAAACAACAACTCTTTTCTTCCCTGTTTCCCTAGACCCTGGACTCTATCATTCTTTGTTTCCTTCCTATTGCTTGACTATATTAGATATTTCATATATGTGGAAACAAAGAATTTATCTTTTTATGACTGGCTTATTTCATTTGGCTTGATGTCTGAAATGATCATGCATGTTGTAGCATATGACAGAATTTACTTTATATGGCAAAGTAATGTTTCATTGTATGTATATATCACATTTGATGGACATTTAGATGCTTCCACCTCTTAGTTGTTGTGCTTCGTGCTGCTGTGAGCATGGCTGTGCAAATATCTCAAGACCCCATGTTAGCTTCTTTCGAATTTATATTGTGAAGGGGAATTGGTTACTCATGTGCTAGTTCTATTTTTTTTTAATTTTTCGAGGAGGCTTTATACTGTTTTCTGTAGCAGTTGCACCATTTTAAAATCTATCCATAACACACAAAGATCCAGTTTCTTCACGTGCTTGCCAGCAATTGTCCTTTCCTTTCCTTCCCTTTACCTTTCCTTTCCTTCATATATAAACACACACACACGCACATACAATTCTTTTCATATCCTTTTCCATTATTGTTTATCACAAATTATGAATATAGTTCCTTGTGCTATACAGTATGATATCGTTTATCTATTCTATATATTAATATTATAGTTTGCAGATGCTAATCACCAGCTCCCAATCTGTCCCTGTTTCACCCTTCCCTCTTGGTAATCACATAGTCTGCTCTCTATGACTGTGAGTCTATTTCTGTTTCATAGATAAATTTATTTGTGTCATATATTAGAGTTCAAAGTGGGTGATACCATATGATATTTGTCTTTCTCTTTCTGACTTCCTAAGTATTCTTTTTAATGCTAGTGTAGATTCAAGTATTTACTTAACTTCATTTTCAGAACATTTGTTGCTACTATATACAAATGTGATTGACTTTAAAAATATTTATCTTGTATCCTCAAACTTTATATTAATTCTAATACTTGTAGTTTCTTCAGGATTTTCTATATACAAAAGTCTGTTTCCTCCAATATACTTTGACTATTTCCTTTCCATTCTGAAGACTTTTTTTTTTTTTTAACAATGGCAGCAATTCCTTTTTCTTACCTGATTGCTCTGGTTATAGAACTGCCAGATAATATTGAGCCAAAGTGTGGAATAGACTTCCTTGTGTTGTTCCCAGTCTTAGAGGGAAAGCTTTCAGTTTTTCATTATTAAGTATGCTGTTAGCTGTGGGTCTTTTACAGGTGCCCTTTGATTGAGAAAGTTCTCTTCTGTTCTTAATTATTAAGTGTTCTTTTAACCCCGGTTATGAAAAGGTGCTAGATTCAGGGAAATGCTTTTTCTGCAGGCAGATGTGTTATTTGTTTTATTGTTTTAAAATGGCATAATGTTGATTGACTTTCATATAATGAGCCAACTTTGCATACCTCCCTAAATCCCATGTGATCATGGTATACAATCTTTTTTATATGCTGTTAGATTTTCTTTGCAATATTTTGTTGAGGACTCTTTCACCTGTATTCATATGGGATATCAGTTGCGTGTGTGTGTGTGTGTGTGTGTGTGTGTGTGTATGATGTCTCTGTCTGATATTGATATGAAAGAAATACTGGCATCACTTTGCCTGCTATGTGGGGAAGAGACCTGTGGTGTAAAGGATGAAGCATTCTTGGATTTAAGTTTAGAGAGGATCAGAGGGAGAAATTTAGGATATATCAGTGTTGAATTGGGGTGAGATTATCAAAAGAGTTCATTCTCAATTTCCTAGGCCTGTGTTAAGTGCTTGACATTGAATTATGCTGTTTGTTAACTAGGTATAGATAGATTATACTTTGAATTTGTTGCCTATTTTCTTTGTTAACATTTATGAAATTAGAATTTGTGAATCTGTTGTAATGTGCATTTAAGATACATGTTCTTCCAATTTTACTACAAAACAAGATGCCATTGAATAGCTGATGCCTTTTAACAAGAGTTTTTAACCTTAAGTCTAACAAACAAGCATGTTTCTCTTTAAGATAGAGAAACACATTTTAAAGTTATAAATTTGTCCAAGAAGATGTGGCTGGTGTGTGGTTAACTTAGAATTCCAAATTAATCTTCTTTGACTCCAAAGTCCATGTTTCTAAACACTGTACAACAGTGCTTTTGTAAAAATACTTATCCTTTACGTGTGATTTCACCTATTGATCAATTTTGTTCGTTTTTTTTTAAATTTTTTTAAATAGAAGATATAAAAGTCAACATGGGACAAAGCTATAATTCTAGAGTCATGTAGACTTGTGGTCATAGGTTTTTCATCTGTCATTCAGTCTCTGTGACACTCAGTGTCTTTGTCTGTAAGATAAGGATATTTATAATTACCCTAGAGTTTTGGAGATAATCAAATAGCACATTTTTCTGTACTTAAGTAATAGTAGTATGTTTATACTTAGGTGGCAGTTCGTATAAAGGAAGCACTGGGACTTGTGGCCACACCTTCCAAGAATCAAAAAGTATTTAAAATATGGAACCACCATGTAAGTTATGTGAAGAAGAACAAGAGCCAGACTACTGAAATGCGAGGAAGATACCAAACGAGTAGATGGTAATGATGCTGAACTGATCTTGGTTGGAGTGGAACATGTAAATTATGATGCTGATGTGATCTTTGTTGGGATGACCTCAACTTCAAAACCAGTCATTTCAAACATACTGAACAGGTTCTTATTCAAGGAGAAAAAGGTATGGTCACTTCAGGAAAGGCAACACTCACAAATTGCAGCCTGTTAGTCATGTGACTACTACATCAGAAGCAAAGACTGTCTTGCCAGTTTCTGACTCTGAATCAAGATCAACAGATAGTCCTGTTATTATTGAGCCTTTGTCTCAAGCTGATTATAAAAATAGTTCACCGCAAATAGTGTCTAATAGCTTTTCAAAAGGAGTTATGTTGTTCTTTGATTACTTTCACAAGTTCATTGCAGCATCCAGTAGAAAAAGCAATTTCTGCAGGAGATATGAATAAAAGTCCTCATGTATCAAAGTGACTTTCCACTTCTGAAACAAATAGCAGAAATCCCAAAAGGCCTAAACTCAGTGATGGCATTATGCGGGATCATTCCTTAGCTTTGTCCCCTTCAGGTATTTTTCATACAGTGACCACTCAGCAAAGCACACCAGGCAGTGTCCATACCTCACTAAGCAATGTTCAGAATGGAGAACCTTGTTCAACACCTTTTCCAAAGGACAATGTTCATTGCAATCCTGTACGACCTTTAGGGGGAAATGGACTGACAAAAACTGATTTTCCAAGTTTAGCAAGTCCAAACAAGATTGTTGATCCCACAGAAGGAAATCTGATTGTGTTACTTCGTGACTTCTACTATGGAGAGCATATAGGAGTTGGGCAGACAGAACCAAAGACCCACACAGCCTTTAAATGCCTCAGCTGCTTGAAAGTTCCACAAAATGTCAAATTTATGAATCACATGAAGCACCATTTGGAACTTGAGAGGCAGATAGGTGACAGCTGGAAAAACCACACCACCTGCCAGCACTGCCTCCGCCAGTTTCCTACTCCCTCCCAGCTGCAGTGTCCCATTGAAAGTGTCCACACTTCCCAGGGGCCCTCTGCAGTCTGTCAAATCTGTGAATTGTTCTGTGAGACAGATCAGGTTCTCTTAGAGCACATGAAAGACAATCATAAGCCTGGTGAAATGTCCGATGTATGCCAGGTTTGCAGTTACAGATAATCATTTTTTGCAGATGTGGATGCACATTTCAGAGCATACCATGGTAACACTAAGAATTTACTTTGCCCGTTTTGTCTCAAAATTTTTAAAACTGCAGCACCATACAGACGTCATTATAGAGGGCACTGGGAAAAGAGTTTTCACCAGTGTCCCAAATGTCGCCTAGGTTTTAACTTTCAAAGAGAAAATGGAGCACAAGACCCAGTGCCATCAAATATTTAAGAAGCCTAAGCAGCTAGAAGGATTACCTCCTGAAACAAAAGTTGTTATTCAGGTATCACTGGAAGCCCTTCAACCAGGATTTGTGGAAGTAGCATCCATTACTGTGAACACATCTCATTGTGAATCATCACCCCCAGCCCCAAATCTAAAACTAGGAGGTCAAAAAAAGAAAAAAAAAAGTTAATTCTACTTTCAGTAAGTCTGAAGCAAGTATTTCAGTCAAAGCTAAAAACCCCATTAAAAACAAACAAACAAAAAATCAAATTATAGCATTACCAAATAATATCAAATATAGGGAAAACGATGGCAATTTATGTATTCTTGTTTTAAATACAGGAAGTCCAGTTTTGTTTGATCTGAATATTGAGATGTTATTTAAAAATCTGTTACCCGTTTTTCATAAAATTGTCTCAACATGTAAAAAGAATGTGTGCATGTGTGTGTGTGAGAGAGAGAAGTAGACAAAAGAAAAGTAACAACTTATTTTGGTATTTCATGTTACTTGTAACTTCGAAAGCTCTACTATACATATAATCTGTAGAGTGATTTAGCAACGTAATTTTCAACTGTTTTCATGCCTTGAAGATCTCAGTGTCAACTATATAGCCAGATTGGAATGGGTTTCTTATGATATGGTCCTGCGCACTGCTGAACTCTCCGAAGTGCCTCTTGTGCTGATCTAAGATAATCTGGCTGTGAAAGTGAGCTGTGGAGAAGTTGATGGAGAAGCTAAGATGTGAGTTTGGACCAGACATGGGATTTAATCAGTGAAGACCTGTGGCTTCTTGTCCCATTGGAGGAAGAGGTATAGATTCACTCCAGGCATGGATCCAAGGCAGAAGGAACACTGTCTCAGAGTGTCTTTACCTAGCCCAGGAACATCTCAGGAGGCTAACCGTTAAAATGCCTTTATTTGGTAAGAGACCCCTGCGGGCATCAAGCAGGCCCTGTGTATTATTGACTGCAGTTGGACAAGCAGAGATAGTTATTAGAATGAGACCTGGTGCCTGTGGACCTCTTGTTGAGTGACCAAAATGGGAATTTGATTCATTCCATCCTCTTTCCCATTTGGCTGGCCTGTAGTCACAGTGAAGTAGCCATATCTGTGTCGTACACAATAGTAAAGCAAGTTAAGATTTTCAAAGAAAAGAGAGACTTGGCATCCAGTTTGATTTGTACTGGACCCAGAGTTTTAACTGAAAAGGATAAATCACAGGAAATCTGTTCAGTTTATGAACTGAGGTAAATTGAGTTCTCTTACCCTTAAGCTACAATGGAGTTGTCCAAGAATAGTAAATGTAGTGGATAAAAATGGCCCAGGGTGATTACACCCTTTTTAGAACTTTTCCTTAACTTTTCCAGTTACATATGTCTTACCCTAGTTGAACATGTGAAGATTTCAGTTTTGTATCTTCTCTTGCCTTGGACACAAATGTAGTACAGTTAACAACTAATTCTTTGTGTGTGTAATTTCCCATTTTATCAAACTAATACTGAGTTTCAGTCTTACTTGACACAGTCTGATGTGCGAGAATTGTTTCATTTATTTTACTAATTATCAGGTCATAGAGTTATTATCCTTCCTGTAATCTATCCAACTATTTAATCTGTGATTATACTTTTTTCTTGTGGTCTCCAAGGGCTCTTTCACAGACCTGTGGGGTACCCTCTAAGTATTGGTTCCTGAACATCAGCACACTTGCCTGTCTCCGTGGGTTCCTGCTGTTGAGTCTCCTCCTGGAGTTTAATGTCATCCCTTCTCCACTTCTGGCACAGATACCTAGCAATCTCTGTGCACCATTCAAGGAACCTGGAATCCTGGCTGTAGTCCTGTGCCAGGAGAAATCTCTCCGTTTCCTTTTCCTATCTCCTCCTCTTTGTCTCTCCT
>NC_082741.1:11612500-11630000 GCF_016772045.2 Ovis aries | reverse complement strand
GAATGGGTGAATTTAACTAAGATGACCATTATATCTACTACTGCTGGCAGGAAGCCTCAGAAGAAATGAAGTAGCCGTCATGGTCAACAAAAGAGCCTGAAATGCAGTACTGGGATGCAATTTCAAAAATGACAGAATGATCTCTGTTCATTTCCAAGGCAAACCATTCACTTTCAGCGTAATCCAAATCTATGCCCCAACCAGTCACTCTGAAGAAGCTGTAGTTGAACAGTTCTATGAAGACCTACAAGATCTTTTATTACTAGCACCCCAACAGATGTCCTTTTCATTCTAGGGGACTGGAATGAAAAAGTAGGAAGTCAAGAACCACCTGAAGTAACAGACAAATTTGGCCTTGGAATTCAGAATGAAGCAGTGCAATGACTAATAGGGTTTTGCCAAGAAAATGCACTGGTCATAGCAAACACCCTCTTCCAACAACACAGGAGAAGACTCTACACATTATCACCAGATGGTCAACACCAAAATCAGATTGACAATATTCTTTGCAGCCAAAGATGGAGAAGCTGTATACAGTCAACAAAAACAAGATCAGGAGCTGACTGTGGCTTAGATCATGAACTCCTTATTACCAAATTCAGACTTAAATTAAAGAAAGTAGGGAAAACCACTAGACCATTTAGGTATGACCTAAATCTAATCCCTTATGATTATACAGTGGAAGTGAGAAATAGATTTAAGGGCCTAGATATTATAGATAGAATGCCTGATGAACTATGGCATGAGATTCATGACATTGTAAAGCAGACAGGGATCAAGACCATCCCCATGGAAAAGAAATGCAAAAAATAAAAATGGCTGTTTGGGGAGGACTTACAAATAGCTGTGAAAAGAAGAGAGGCAAAAAGCAAATGAGAAAAGGAAAGATATAAGCATCTGAATGCAGAGTTCCAGAAAATAGCAAGAAGAGATAAGAAAGCCTTCTTCAGCAATCAATACAATGAACTAGAGGAAAAAAATGGAATGGGAATGACTAGAGATCTCTTCAAGAAAATTAAAGATACCAAGGGAAAATTTCATGCAAAGATGGGCTCAATAAAGGACAGAAATGATATGGACCTAACAGAAGCAGAAGATATTCAGAAGAGGAGGCAAGAATATACAGAAGAAATGTACAAAAAAGATCTTTATGACCCAGATAATCACGATAGTTTGATCACTCATCTAGAGCCAGACATCCTGGAATGTGAAGTCAAGTGGACCTTAGAAAGCATCATTATGAACAAAGCTAGTGGAGGTGATGGAATTCCAGTTTAGCTGTTTCAAATACTAAAACATGATGTTGTAAAAGTGCTGCACTAAATATGCCAGCAAATTTGGACAACTCAGCAGTGGCCACAGGACTGGAAAAGATCAGTTTTCATTCCAATCTCCAATAAGGGCATTGCCAAAGAATGCTCAAACTACCTCACAATTGTACTCAGCTCACAGGCTAGTAAAGCAATGCTCAAAATGTTTCATGCCAGGCTTCAGCAACACGTGAACCATGAACTCCCTGATGCTCAATGGTTTTAGAAAAGGCAGAGGAACCAGAGAACAAATTGGCAACATCCGCTGGATCATGGAAAAAGCAAGAGAGTTCCAGAAAAAACATCTATTTCTGCTTTATTGACTATGCCAAAGCCTTTGACTCTGTGGATCACAATAAACTGTGTAAAATTCTGAAACAGATGGGAATACCAAACCGCCTGACCTGCCTCCTGAGAAATCTGTATGCAGCTCAGGAAGCAACGGTTAGAACTGGACATGGAACAACAGACTGGTTCCAAATAGGAAAAGGAGTACGTCAAGGCTGTATATTGTCACCCTGCTTATTTAACTTATATGCAGAGTACATCATGAAAAACACTGGAGTGGAAGAAACACAAGCTGGGACAAGATTGCTTGGAGAAACATCAATAACCTCAGATATGCATAGACCACCATCCTTATGGCAGAAAGTGAAGAAGAACTTAAAAAAGCCTCTAAAAAGCCTCTAAAAAGTGAAAGTGGAGAGTGAAAAATTGGCTTAAAGCTCAACATTCAGAAAACGAAGATCATGGCATCCGGTCCCATAAATAGATGGGGAAACAGTGGAAACAGTGTCAGACTTTATTTTTTGGGGCTCAAAATCACTGCGGATGGCGACTGCAGTCATGAAATTAAAAGACACTTATTTCTTGGAAGAAAAGTTATGACCAACCTAGATAGCATATTCAAAGGCAGAGACATTACTTTGCCGACTTAGGTCTGTCTAGTCAACGCTATGGTTTTTCCTGTGGTCATGTATGGATGTGAGAGTTGGACTGTGAAGAAGGCTGAGCCCCCAAAGAATTGCTGATTTTGAACTGTGGTGTTGGAGAAGATTCTTGAGAGTCCCTTGGACTGCAAGGAGATCCAACCAGTCCATTCTGAAGGATATCAGCACCAGGATTTCTTTGGAAGGAATGGTGCTAAAGCCGAAACTCTAGTACTTTGGCCACCTCATGCGAAGAGTTGACTCATTGGAAAAGACTCTGCTGCTGGGAGGGATTGGTGGCAGGAGGAGAAGGAGATGACAGAGGATGAGATGGCTGTATGGCATCACTGACTCTATGGACATGAGTCTGAGTGAACTCTGGGTGTTGGTGATGGACAGGGAGGCCTGGCATGCTGCGATTCATGGGGTTGCAAAGTTTCAGACAAGAGTGAGTGACTGAACTGAACTGCATTGAAGGGCTTTATTTCGTTAAGTAATTGAACTGCACTGGATGTGTTTGAGAAACATCTGAGTTCATTTCATGACAGTGAACAAATCATAGGTAGCTTTATGCCCAGTAACTTCTGCCTACAGCTCTGTTGTATAGTTATCTATTGCTGGTACAGCTTTAAACGTCACAGTATGTTTTGTTTTGGTCACAACATGTGGCTTCACATAATATTAATTCCCCAACCAGGAATCAAACGCAGGATCCTGGCAGTGAGAGGGTTGAGTCCTAACCAAACCACTGGACTGCCAGGCAACTCATGTTTTTAGGTGTTTTGTTTTGTTCTGTGTGTGTGTGTGTGTGTGTGTGTGTGTGTGTTTAATTTTTGCAGTATTTATGGAACTCTTCTCTGTATAAGTATGATGGAATGATATTATAACTTGAAATGTTTATGTTGTACATATTATCTAACAATTGAATAGTTTGAAAGAACTTACACTTGCTATCTCTTGGTCTAGAATCCTGTTGGGTAGTTTATCCTCAGGGTCTCTCCTGAGGTTGTATTCAAGCTTTTATCTGGTTTGGCAACCTCCGAAGACTTGGCTTGTTGAATCTAAGCTCTCTCACTTGTCTGTACTCATGAAGCCTCAATTCCTCCTTCTGTGGTTCTCTCAAAGGGGCTGCTTTTGTGGAGGCTTCTGTCTTTTCCCAGAATGAGTGATTCAGTGAAGAATTTGCACCCACCATAAAGTGCAGAGTCTTTTTTCAGTCGTTACACATCTTCACTTCTGTATTTGCTTAGTCTCTCAGGTCAACCCTGTGATAGTTTGCGAGAGAACTACACAGGGGTGAGACTAACAGGAGATGTGATTCACTTGAGGGCTGGCTACCATACCCATTAATCCACCATGTCAGCCTTTCTTCATATGATCTCAGTTCTGTTACTGTGAGCGAATTATTTGGCTTGCATACACTTCTTGTGTGCTGCTGCTGCTGCTAAGTCACTTCAATTGTGTCTGACTATGTGCAGTCCCATAGACAGCAGCCCACCAGGCTCCCCCATTCCTGGGATTCTCCAGGCAAGAACACTGGAGTAGGGTGGTATTTCCTTCTCCAATGCATCAGAGTGAAAAATGAAATTGAAATCACTCAGCCATATCCAACTCTTTGAAACCCAATGGACTGCGGCCTACCAGGCTCCTACGTCCATGGGATTTTCCAAGCAAGAGTACTGGTGTGGGTTGCCATTGCCTTCTCCGTCTTGTGTGCTAGATCTACTCAATGCTTGTATATTCAGTGATATTCTAGCAAGTATCTTCTTTGTCCTGGATTAAGGACAAAGGATATTCTGTTTCTATGGATGGTTCCCATCAGCAAACAAACTGACTATACTGTCACCTCTCAATAAAAATCCATCTTTTGGTGACACATCCTGCCTCTGCCTCTTTTATTTCATATTTTCTTATTATAGATTTCTGCAGAGTTGTTTGTAGAATTTGTTATCTCCATTTCTCTCATTTTCCTTTAAATTCACTCTTGTCAAGGTCACCAGTGAATTCCAAAGGTTTAACTTAGTGGTCAATTTTTAGTTGTTATTTTATTTAATTTATTGTCTGCTTTTATCAGAGTAGTTCATTTCCTCCTCCCTGAAAAAAATGTTTCACTTTGATTACAGAGTGCTTCTCTTCTACCTACAGTACTCCCACATACAATATGTGACCTTTGTATCTGACTTTATTCAGATGTCATATTTTTTAAAGTATTTATTTATTTAGCTATGTGGCATGTGGGATCTTAGTTCCCAGCCCAGAGACAGAACCTTAGAGAGTCTCAAACACTGGAAGTCCCCCAGTTTGTGTATTTTCAAGATTCATCCATTTCATGGCTGTATAGAAGCGCTTTTTTTTTTCTTTTTTTAATGGCTGAATATGGTATATGGCTTCCAAGTAGTTCATTGTGAGCATATACTACAGTTTATCTATCCATTCATCAATTAATGGGTAACACTTGGATGGTGTACTCTTTGTGGCTCTTGTGAACTCTTTGTTGCTGTGAACACTGCTTTTGCATGGACTGAACATTTTCAGTTTTTATGGATATATACAAAAGAGTGAAATTGTTGGATCATATGGCTATTCTATATTTAATATTTGAGGTACTGACAAACCACTTTTCCAAAGTAGTTGTACCATTTTACAGAAATTACATCAACAATATCTGAAGATTCCTTTTCTCCATATCTTCTGCAGCACTTGTTACTATTTCTCTTTTTTATTATAGCCAACCTAACGGGGGCCTGGCGTGCTATGATTGATGGAGTCACAAAGAGTCGGACACGACTGAGTGACTGAACTGAACTGAACTGAAATGAATGGGTGTGAAGTAGTATCTCACTGAGACTGATTTGCATTTTTGCTAGGGGCTTCCCTGGTGGCTTAGAAGGTAAAGTGTCTGCCTGCAATGTGGGAGACCTAGGTTCAATTCCTGGGTTGGGAAGATCCCCTGGAGAAGGAAATGGCAATCCACTCCAGCACTCTTGCCTGGAAAATCCCATGAATGGAGGAGCCTGATAGGCTACAGTCCATGGGGTCGCAAAGAGTCGGAAATGTCTATTCAAATTCTTTTCCCAGTTGTTAAATGTTTTTTTTTGTTTTGTTTTGTTTTGTTTTGTTTGTTTTTTAATTGTAAAAAATATCTAACTTAAATTTTTACCATTTTAACCATTTTTGCATGCTAAGTATTTCACACACTTTCATCAGCCTTTTTGGAGAATAAAATGGCAACTCACTCCAGTATACTTGACTGGAGAATCCCATGGACAAAGGAGCCTGGTGAGCTATAGTCCATGGGGACGCAAAAAGTCAGACACGACTGAGCAACAAACACATACACACACACATAGTCACAGTGTTGTTTTGTTGTTGTTCTCATTGTTTAAGCTGTGCTGTGTAGCTTGAATGACAGTTCCCTGGTTGAGGATTATACCGAGGGCCCTGATAGGAAAGCATGGAGTCCTAACCTCTGAACTACCAGGGAATTCCTTATTGCATTATTATGAAACATATCTCTATGCCTTTTCGCCTTGCAAAATTGAAATTCTATATCCATCACTTGTCCCATTAAACAATTCTTCTTTCTTCCCAGTTTCCCTAGACCCTGGACTCCATCTTCTTTGTTTCCTTTCTATTGCTTGACTATATTAGATATTTCATATAAGTAGAAACATGCAGTATTTGTTTTTATGACTGGCTTATTTCATTTGGCTTGATGTCTGAAATGATCGTGCATGTTGTGGCATGTGACAGAATTTCCTTTATATGGTTAAATAATTTCTCATTGTATGTATATATCACGTTTGATGGACATTTAGATGCTTCCACCTCTTAGTTGTTGTTATTAGTGCTGCTGTGAGCATGGCCGTGCAAATATTACAAGACCCCATGTTATCTTCTTTTGAATTTATATCCTGAAGTGGAATTGCTGAATCATGTGGTAGTTCTATTTTTAATTTTTCAAGGAGACTTTATACTGTTTTCGGTAGCAATTGCACCATTTTAAAATCTATCCATAACACACAAGTATCCAGTTTCTGTATGTGCTTGCCTACAATTGTCATTTCCTTTCCTTCCCTTTACCTGGTTTTTCCTTCATATATAAACACATACACATGCACATACATTTTTTTCATACCCTTTTCCATTGTTGTTTATCACAAATTATGAATATAATTCCTTGTGCTATACAATATGATATTGTTTATCTGTTCTATATATTAATATTATAGTTTGCATCTGCTAATCACCCCAATCTATGCCTGCCCCACCCTTCTCCTCTTGGTAATCACATAGTCTGCTCTCTATGTCTGTGAGTCTGTTTCTGTTTCATAGATAAGTTCATTTGTGTCATACTTTAGAGTCCACATGTAAGTGATACCATACAATATTTGTCTTTCTCTTTCTGACTTCCAGAGCATTCTTTTTAATGCTAGTGTACATTCAAGTGTTTACTTAACATTTGTTAAGTAAAAGTAAAATGTTCTTAACCATTCAGAACATTGGTTGTTATGGTATAGAAATGTTATTGATTTTTAAAATAGTTATCTTGTATTCTGCAAGCTTTTTATTAATTCTAATACGTGTGGTTTCACCAGGATTTTCTATATACAGAAGTATGTCCTGTCCAATATACTTTGATATTTTCCTTTCCATTCTGAAGGCTTTTTTTTTTTTTAAAACAGCATCAACAATTCCTTTTTATTACCTGGTTCCTCAGGCTATAGAACTGCCAGTATAATATTGAGCCAAAGTATGGAATAAACTTCCTTGTGTTGTTCCCAGTCTTAGAGGGAAAGCTTTCAGTTTTTCATTATTAAGTATAATATTAGCTGTGTGTCTTTTACAGATATCCTTTGATTGAGAAAGTTCTCTTCTGTTCTTAGTTATAGAGTGTTTTTTTAACCCCTATTATGAAAAGGTGCTAGATTCAGGGAAATGCTTTTTCTGCAGGCAGATGTGCTTTTTACCCTTTATTGTACTTAAATGGCATAATGATTATTGACTTTCATGTAATGAACCAACTTTGCATACCTTCATAAATCCCACGTGATCATGGTATACAAACTTTTTAATATCTTGTTAGATTTTGTTTGCCAGTATTTTGTTGAGGACTCTTTCACCAGTATTCATAAGTGATATCAGTTGTGTGTGTGTGTGTGTGTGTGTGTGTGTGTGTGTGTGTGTGATGTCTATGATATTGGTATGAGAGAAATACTGGCATCACTTTGCCTGCTATCTGGGGAAGAGACATGTGGAGGGCAGGATGAAGCATTGTTGGATTTAAGTTCAGTCAGGGTTAGAGGGAGACATTTAGGATATATCAGTGTGGAATTGGGGTGAGATCATCAACAGAGTTCATTCTCAATTTCCTAGGCCTGTGTTAAGTGATTGACATTGAATTATGCTGTTTGTTAACTATGTATAGATACTTTATACTTTGATTTTGCTATCTATTTTCTTTATTACCATTTATGAAATTGGTATTTGTGAATCAGTGTGCATTTAAGATACATTTTCTTCCAATTTACTACAAAACAGGATGCCATTGAATATCTTATGCTTTATATATATATTTTCCTTTATTTTAATTTATAATACTGAATTGGTTTTGCCATACATTGACATGAATCCACCCCGGGTGTACATGCATTCCCAAACATGAACCCCCCACCCACATCCCTCCCCATAAAGTCTCTCTGGGTCATCACCGTGTACCAGCCCCAGCATGCTGTATCCTGCATTGGATATAGACTGGCAATTCAATTCTTACATGATAGTATACATGTTACAATGCCATTGTCCTGAATCATCCCACCCTCTCCCTCTCCCTCTGAGTCCAAAAGTCCATTATACACATCTGTGTCTTTTTTGCTGTCTTGCATACAGGGTCGTCATTGCCATCTTTCTAAATTCCATATATATGTGTTAGTATACTGTATTGGTGTTTTTCTTTCTGGCTTACTTCACTCTGTATAATCGGCTCCAGCTTCATCCATCTCATCCGAACAGATTCAAATGCATTCTTTTTAACAGCTGAGTAATACTCCATTGTGTATATGTACCACAGCTTTCTTATCCATTCATCTGCTGATGGACATCTAGGTTGTTTCCATGCCCTGGCTATTATAAACAGTGCTGTGATGAACATTGGGGTACATGTATCTCTTTCAATTCTGGTTTCCTCGGTGTGTATGCCCAGCAGTGGGATTGCTGGGTCATAAGGTAGTCCTATTTGCAATTTTTTAAGGAATCTCCACACTCTTCTTCATAGCGGCTGTACTAGTTTGCATTCCCACCAACAGTGGTTCCCTTTTCTCCACACACCCTCTCCAGCATTTATTGCTTGCAGATTTTTGGATCGCAGACACTCTGACTGGTGTGAAGCGGTACCTCATTGTGGTTTTGATTTGCATTTCTCTAATAATGAGTGATGTTGAGCATCTTTTCATGTGTTTGTTAGCCATCCGTATGTCTTCTTTGGAGAAATGTTTATTTAGTTCTTTGGCCCATTTTTTGATTGGGTCGTTTATTTTTCTGGAATTGAGCTGCATAAGATGCTTGTATATTTTTGAAATTAGTTGTTTATCAGTTGCTTCATTTTCTATTATTTTCTCCCATTCAGAAGGCCGTCTTTTCACCTTGCTTATATTTTCCTTTGTTGTGCAGAAGCTTTTAATTTTAATTAGATCCCATTTGTTCATTTTTGCTTTTATTTCCAGTATTCTGGGTAGTGGATCATAGAGGATCCTGCTGTGATTTATGTCGGAGAGTGTTTTGCCTATATTCTCCTCTAGGAGTTTTATAGTTTCTGGTCTTACATTTATATCTTTAATCCATTTTGAGTTTATTTTTTGTGTATGGTGTTAGAAAGTGATCTAGTTTCATTCTTTTACAAGTGGTTGACCAGTTTTCCCAGCACCACTTGTTAAAGAGATTGTCTTCACTCCATTGTATATTCTTGCCTCCTTTGTCAAAGATAAGGTGTCCATATGTGTGTGGATTTATCTCTGGGCTTTCTATTTTGTTCCATTGATCTATATTTCTGTCTTTGTGCCAGTACCATACTGTCTTGATGACTGTGGCTTTGTCGTAGAGCCTGAAGTCAGGCAAGTTGATTCCTCCAGTTCCATTCTTCTTTCTCAAGACTGCTTTGGCTATTTGAAGTCTTTTGTATTTCCATACAAATCTTGAAATTATTTGTTCTAGTTCTGTGAAAAATATGGCTGGTAGCTTAATAGGGATTGCATTGAATTTGTAAATTGCTTTGGGTAGTATCCTTGTTTTCACTATATTGATTCTTCCAATCCATGAACATGGTATATTTCTCCATTAGTGTCCTTTTTGATTTCTTTCACCAGTGTTTTATAGTATTCTATGTATAGGTCTTTAGTTTCTTTAGGTAGATATATTCCTAAGTATTTTATTCTTTTTGTTGCAATGGTGAATGGAATTGTTTCCTTAATTTCTCTTTCTACTTTCTCATTATTAGTGTATAGGAATGCAAGTGATTTCTGTGTGTTGATTTTATATCCTGCAACTTTACTATATACATTGATTAGCTCTAGTAATTTTCTGGTGGAGTCTTTAGGGTTTTCTATGTAGAGGATCACGTCATCTGCAAACAGTGAAAGTTTTACTTCTTTTCCAATTTGGATTCCTTTTATTTCTTTTTCTGCTCTGATTGCTGTGGCCAAAACTTCCAAAACTATGTTGAATAGTAGCGGTAAAAGTGGACACCCTTGTCTTGTTCCTGACTTTTGGAGAAATGCTTTTAATTTTTCACCATTGAGGATAATGTTTGCTGTGGGTTTGTCATATATAGCTTTTATTATGTTGAGGTATGTTCCTTCTATTCCTGCTTTCTGGAGATGGATGTTGAATTTTGTCAAAGACCTTTTCTGCATCTATTGAGATAATCATATGGTTTTTATTTTTCAATTTTTCAATGTGGTTAGTTGCATTGATTGATCTGCGGATATTGAAGAATCCTTGCATCCCTGGGATAAAGCCTACTTGGTCATGGTGTATGATCTTTTTAATGTGTTGTTGGATTCTGATTGCTAGAATTTTGTTGAGGATTTTTGCATCTATGTTCATCAGTGATATTGGCCTGTAGTTTTCTCTTTTTGTAGTATCTTTGTCAGGTTTTGATATTAGGGTGATGGTGGCCTCATAGAATGAGTTTGGAAATTTACCTTCCTCTGCAATTTTCTGGAAGAGTTTGAGGATGATAGGTGTTAGCTCTTCTCGAAATTTTTGGTAGAATTCAGCTGTGAAGCCATCTGGACCTGGGCTTTTGTTTGCTGGAAGATTTCTGATTACCGTTTCAATTTCCATGCTTGTGATGGGTCTGTTAAGATTTTCTATTTCTTCCTGGTTCGGTTTTGGAAAATTGTACTTTTCTAAGAATTTGTCCATTTCTTCCACGTTGTCCATTTTATTGGCATATAACTGCTGATAGTAGTCTCTTAAGATCCTTTGTATTTCTGTGTTGTCTGTTGTGATCTCTCCATTTTCATTTCTAATTTTATTGATTTGATTTTTCTCTCTTTGCTTCTTGATGAGTCTGGCTAATGGTTTGTTAATTTTATTTATCCTTTCAAAGAGCCAGCTTTTGGCTTTGTTGATTTTTACTATGGTCTCTTTTGTTTCTTTTACATTTATTTCTGCCCTAACTTTTAAGATTTCTTTCCTTCTACTAACTCTTGGGTTCTCCAATTCTTCCTTTTCTAGTTGCTTTAGGTATAGAGTTAGGTTATTTATTTGACTTTTTTCTTGTTTCTTGAGGTATGCCTGTATTGCTATGAACTTTCCTCTTAGCACTGCTTTTATAGTGTCCCACAGGTTTTGGCTTGTTGTGTTTTCATTTTCATTAGTTTCTATGCATATTTTGATTTCTTTTTTGATTTCTTCTGTGATTTGTTGGTTATTCAGAAGTGTGTTGTTCAACCTCCATATGTTGGAATTTTTAATAGTTTTTCTCCTGTAATTGAGATCTAATCTTAATGCATTATGGTCAGAAAAGATGGTTGGAATGATTTCGAGTTTTTTGAATTTATCAAGTTTAGATTTATGGCCCAGGATGTGATCTATCCTGGAGAAGGTTCCATGAGCACTTGAGAAAAAGGTGAAATTCTTTGTTTTAGGGTGAAATGTCCTATAGATATCAATTAGGTCTAACTGGTCTAATGTATCATTTAAAGTTTGTGTTTCTTTGTTGATTTTCTGTTTAGTTGATCTGTTCATAGGTGTGAGTGTGGTATTAAATTCTCCCACTATTATTGTGTTATTGTTGATTTCCCCTTTCATACTTGTTAGCATTTGTCTTACATATTGCGGTGCTCCTATATTGGGTGCATATATATTTATAATTGTTATATCTTCTTCTTGGATTGATCCTTTGATCATTATGTAGTGGCCTTCTTTGTCTCTTTTCACAGCCATTGTTTTAAAGTCTATTTTATTGGAGATGAGTATTGCCACTCCTGCTTTCTTTTGGTCTCTATTTGCATGGTATATCTTTTTCCAGCCCTTCACTTTCAGTCTGTATGTGTCCCTTGTTCTGAGGTGGGTCTCTTGTAAGCAGCATATAGAGAGGTCTTGTTTTTGTATCCATTCGGCCAGTCTTTGTCTTTTGGTTGGTGCATTCAACCCATTTACGTTTAAGGTAATTATTGATAAGTATGATCCTGTTACCATTTACTTTATTGTTTTGGGTTCGGGTTTATACTTCCTTTTTGTGTTTCCTGTCTAGAGAATATCCTTTAGAATTTGTTGGAGAGCTGGTTTGGCGGTGCTGAATTCTCTCAGCTTTTGCTTGTCTGTAAAGCTTTTGATTTCTCCTTTGTATTTGAATGAGATCCTTGCTGGGTACAGTAATCTGGGCTGTACGTTATTTTCTTTCATCACTTTAAGTATGTCTTGCCATTCTCTCCTGGCCTGAAGAGTTTCTATTGAAAGATCAGCTGTTATCCTTATGGGAATCCCCTTGTGTGTTATTTGTTGTTTTTCCCTTGCTGCTTTTAATATTTGTTCTTTGTGTTTGATCTTTGTTAATTTGACTAATATGTGTCTTGGGGTGTTTCGCCTTGGGTTTATCCTATTTGGAACTCTCTGTGTTTCTTGGTCTTGGGTGTTTATTTCCTTCCCCATTTTAGGGAAGTTTTCAACTATTATCTCCTCAAAGATTTTCTCGTGGTCTTTCTTTTTGTCTTTTTCTTCTGGGACTCCTATAATTCGAATGTTGGAGCATTTTGTATCGTCCTGGAGGTTTCTGAGATTGTCCTCATTTCTTTTCATTCGTTTTTCTTGTTTTCTCTCTGATTCATTTATTTCTACCATTCTGTCTTCTATTTCACTAATCCTATCTTCTGCCTCCGTTATTCTGCTATTTGTTGCTTCCAGAGTGTTTCTGATCTCATTTATTGCGTTATTCATTATATTTTGACTCTTTTTTTATTTTTTTTAGTTCCTTGTTAATCCTTTCTTGCATCTTCTCAATCTTTGTCTCTAGCCTATTTATCTGTGATTCCATTTTGATTTCAAGATTTTGGATCATTTTCACTATCAATATTCGGAATTCCTTCTCCGGTAGATTCCCTACTTCTTCCTCTTTTGTTTGGTTTGGTGGGCAACTCTCCTGTTCCTTTACCTGCTGAGTATTCCTCTGTCTCTTCATCTTGGTTATATTGCTGCATTTGGGGTGGCCTTTTTATATTTTGGTAATTTGTGGAGTTCTCTTTATTATGGAACTTCCTCACTGTGGGTGGGGTTGTATCAGTGGCTTGTCTAGGTTTCCTGGTTAGGGAGGCTTATGTTGGAGTTCTGGTGGGTGGAGCTGGGTTTCTTCTCTCTGGAGTGCAGTGGAGTGATCAGTAATGGGTTATGAGACATCAAAGGTTTTGGAGTAACTTTGAGCTGGCTGTATATTGAAGTTCAGGGGTGTGTCCCTGTGTTGCTGGAGAATCTGTGTGGTATGTCTTGTTCTGGAACTGGTTTGTCCTTGGATGGATCTTGGTTTCAGTGTAGGTATGGAGGTATTTGATGAGCTCCTATTGCTTAATGTTCCTTGAATTCAGGAGTTCTTTGATGTTTTCAGGCTTTGGACTTAAGCCTCCTGCTTCTGGTTTTCAGTTTTATTTTTACAGTAGGCTCTAGACTTCTCCATCTATACAGTGCCGATGATAAAACATCTGTTTTTGAAGATACTGGTCTGCTTTTCTGGTTGCCTGATGTCCTCTGCCAGCGTACAGAAGTTGTTTTGTGGAGTTTCCTCAGTGTTGAAATGTTCTGTTGAGGAATTTGTGAGGGAGAAAGTGGTCTTCATGTCCTATTCCTCCGCCATCTTAGGACCGCCCCCCAGCTTATGCTTTTTAAAAAGAGCTGTTAACCTTAAGTGTAAGAAATAAACATGTCTGTCTTTAAGATACAGACACACACACACACACACACACACACACATACAAAAGATACAGAAACACATTTAAAAGTTATAAATTTGTCCAAAAAGATACAGCTGGTGTGTAATTAACTTAGAATTTGAACTTAATCTTATTTGACTCCAAAATTCATGTTTGTCAACACTGTACAATAGTACTTTTTAAAAAATACTCATCCGTAACGTGATTTCACCTAATGATCAGTGGTGTTTTTTTTTTTCTTTCTTTGTTTTTTTAAAATAGAAGAGATTAAAGTCAACATGGGATAAAGCCATGATTCTAGAGTCATGTGGACTTGCAGCCATAGGCTTTTCAGCTGTCATTTACTCTCTTTGACACTCAGTCTTTATCCGGTCCCACCACTTCATTGGAAACAAATGGAGAAACAGTAGAAACATTGTCAAACTTTGTTTTTGGGCTCCAAAATCACTGCAGATGGTGACTGCAGTCATGAAATTAAAAGACGCTTACTCCTTGGAAGAAAAGTTATGACCAACCTAGATAGTATATTCAAAAGCAGAGACATTACTTTGCCGACTAAGGTCCGTCTAGTCAAGGCTATAGTTTTTCCTGTGGTCATGTATGGATGAGAGAGTTGGACTGTGAAGAAGGCTGAGTGCCGAAGAATTTATGCGTTTGAACTGTGGTGTTGGAGAAGACTCTTGAGAGTCCCTTGGACTGCAAGGAGATCCAACCAGTCCATTCTGAAGGAGATTAAATCTGGGATTTCTTTGGAAGGAATAATGCTACAGCTTAAGCTCCAGTACTTTGGCCACCTCATGGGAAGGGTTGACTCATTGGGAAAGCCTCTGATGCTGGGAGGGATTGGGGGCAGGAGGAGAAGGGGTCGACAGAGGATGAGATGGCTGGATGGCATCACAAACTCGATGGAGGTGAGTCTGAGTGAACTCCAGGAGATAGTGATGGACAGAGAGGCCTGGCGTGCTGCGATTCATGGGGTCACAAAGAGTTGGACACAACTGAGTGACTGAACTGAACTGAACTGAAAGGTGTTTATAGCTACCCTAGAGTATTGGAGATAATTAAATAGTACATTTTTTCTGAACTTAACTAATATGCAGTATGTTCATACTTGTGTGGCTCTTTGTATAAAGGAAGCACTGGGGCTTGTGGACACACCCTCCAAGAATAAAAAAGTATCTAAAATATGGAACCACCATTTATCTTATGTGAAGAACAAGAGCCAGAACTACAGAAAATCTAGGGAGAAACCAAACAAGTAGATGATGATGATGATGAACTGATCTTGGTTGGAGTGGAACATGTAAATGAAGATGCTGGTGTGATCTTTGTTGGGATGACCTCAAATTCAAAACCAGCCATTTCAAACATACTGAAAAGAGTTACCCCAGAGTCTTGTTCAAGGAGAAAAAGGTATGGTCACTTCAGGAAAGATAACACTCACAAATTACAGCCTGTTATTCATGTGAATCCTACATCAGAAGCAAAGTCTATCTTGCCAGTTTCTGACTCTGAATCAAGATCAACAGCTAATCCTATTATTATTGAGCCTTTGTCTGAAGCTGATTATAAGAATATTTCAGCACAAATAGTGCCCAATAGCTTTTCTGAATTATGTTCTCCTTTGATTACCTTCACAAGTTTGTTGCAGCATCCATTAGAAAAAGCAGTTTCTGCAAGAGATATGAATAAAAGTCCTCATGTATCAAACTGAAATTTCCACTTCTGAAACAAACAGCACAAATCCCAAAAGGCCTAAATCACTGATGGCATTATAGTGGAACATTGTTTAGCTTTATCCCCTTCAGGTATTTTTCATACAGTGACTACTCAGCAAAGCACACCAGACACAAAAATTGACTTTCCAAGTTTTGCAAGTCAAAACAAGATTGTTGATCCCACAGAATGAAATCTGATTGTGTTACTTTGTGACTTCTACTATGGAGAGCGTATAGGAGATGGGCAGCCAGAACTGAAGACTCACACAGCCTTTAATTGCCTCAGCTGCTTGAAAGTCCTAAAAAATTAAGTTTACGAATTACATGAAGCAGCGTTAGAAACTTGAGAGGCAGAGAGGTGACAGTGGGAAAAACCACACAACCTGCCAGCATTGCCTCCACCAGTTTCCTACTCCCTTCCAGCTGCAGTGTCACATTGAAAGGGTCCACACTCTCCAGGAGCCCTCCGCAGTCTGTAAAATCTGTGCCCTATGTATGCCAGGTTTGCAGTTACAGATCATTATTTTTTGCAGATGTGGATGCACATTTCAGAGCATACCATGGTAACAGTAAGAATTTTCTTTGCCCATTTTGTCTCAAAATTATTAAAACTGCAGCACCATACAGACGTCATTATAGAGGGTACTGGGAAAAGAGTTTTCAGCAGTGTTCCAAATGTTGGCTACAGTTTTTAACTTTCAAAGAGAAAAGGGAGCACAAGACCCAGTGTCATCAAATGTTTAAGAAGCCTAAGCTGCTAGAAGGATTACCTCCTGAAACAAAAGTTGTTATTCAGGTATCACTGGATCCCCTTCAACTAGAATTACTGGAAGTAGCATCCATTACTGTGAACACATCTGATTCTGAACAATCACCACCACCCCCACCCCAAATCTAAAAGTAGGAGATCAAAAAAAAAAAAAAAAAAGTCAATCCTACTTTCAGTAAGTCTAAAGCAAGTATTTCAACGAAAGTTAAAAACCACACTAAAAACAAAATTTCAAATTATAGCATTATTCAATAATATCGAATTAGGGAAATCAATGGGTATTTTATGTATTTTTGTTTTAAATACATGAAGTACAGTTTTGTTTGATCTGAAAATAGAGATGTTATTTAAACATCTATTACCTGTTTTTCATATAATTGCCTTAACATATAAAAAGTGTGTGTGTGTGTGAGAGAGAGAGAGAGAGAGAATGAGAGAGGTGGAAAAAGGTTAAGTAATAACCTATTTTGGTATTTCATGTTATTTGTAAGTTCGAAAGCTCTACTATACATATAATCTTTAGAGTGTTTCAGATTGGAATGGCTATGTTATGGTATGGTTCCTATGCTGCTGAACTCTCCAAAGTGCCTCTTGTGCTGATCTAAGATAGCCTGGCTCCAAAAGCCTGCTGTGAAGAAGTTGATGGAGAAGCTATGATGTGAATTTGGACTAGACTGGGGATTTAGTGAGTAGAGAGCTGTGGCTTCTTGCCCCAATTGAGGAATAGGCATGCATTCACTCCAGGCATGGAGCAAAGGCAGAAGGAACACTGCCTCAGAGTGTCTTTACCTAGCCCAGGGACATCTCAAGGAAGCCAGCTGTTAAAATGCCTGTGTTTGATGAGACACCCCTGCAAGCATCAAGCAGGCCCTGTGTATCATTGCCTGCAGTTGGAGAAGCAGAGAGAGTTAATAGAATAAGGCCTGGTGCCTGTGGATCTCCTGTTGAGAGATCAAAAGGAAATTTTGATTCATTTGGCCCCCATTCCCATTTGGCTGGCCTATAGTCACAGTAAAGTAGCCATATCTGTCTCAGCCACAGTAGTAAAGCAAGTTAAGGTTCCAAAGGAAATAAGCCTTGACATCTCTTTGATTTGTACTGGACCTATAGTTTTAACTGAAAAGGATCAAACACAGGGAATCTGTTCAGTTTATGAATTGGGCTAAATTTAGTTATCTTACCGTTAAGCTGCAATTGAGTTGTCTGAGAATAGTAAATGAAGTGGATAAAAATGGTCCAGGGTGATTAAACCCTTTATATAACTTTTCCTTACCTTTTCCAATTACATGTGTCTTACTCTATTTGAACATGTGAAGATTTCAGTTTTGTATCTTATCTTGCCTTGGACACA